>NW_024581084.1:3184268-3191582 GCF_017639235.1 Corvus kubaryi
GGCCTCTGCCTTCCTTAGCAGACACCTGTCTTTCAAAACCGAGACAGGACTTTAAAAGACCATCTGGTCCCAACCCCCACTGCCACAGGCAGGGACATCTTACACTAGACCAGACTGCTCAAGACCTTATCCAAAATGGCCTTGAACACTGCCAGGGTTGGGGCATCCACAACCTCCCTGGGCAACCTGTCCCAATATCTCACCACCCATACAATAAAGAATTTCCTCCTCATATCTAACTGAAATTTGCCCTCTTTCAATTTGTAGCTAGTCAGTACTAGTGAGCTGGTTCCAACTTTTTCCCCATGTGCTTATGTTCTGACATGAAACTGATTAACACGAAGAATAAATTTCTTGGATCAGTGGATAAGTAACTCAAAATCCCAAAATACTGGCAGCAATAGAAGAGAGAGAGGCTCCTATTTCTGAAAGCACACTTCCTAGGAAAACCTTCTAAAAAACCAGATCAAATGCTACAGGTTTTCCAAGAATCCGGCCAATAGACAGAAATACATCAGGCCATCTGTCATTCTTTTACATCACAGATGAGAATTCTAATCAAGTCATCCTTCTTTTCCTCTTACAAAGGAATTATTATGGAATGTTAGGGTAGAGCAGAACATAGAAAAGCTCCAGAACTGTTGACTGTTAAAGTGATTCTGTCATACCATATGATGCAGGTACAGATTTGCTGACAGTCAGCAACGATCTCCTGGTTTGCATTCTAGAGAAAACAGCTTTATTCTAACCCTTATACTGGGATCTGGAAACCTCTGTACCATGTCTTGGGTCTCCTCTCTAATGTGATGGCTTTCCCTTGTTAGAGTTCTCATCGCACAGGTGTACAGCTGCACCTATTACACAAAGAGAATACAGCTTAATTCTTCCTCTTCAGTCATTCATCTACTTACCTCCATCCAAAATTGCTTCATAAGAAACTTCCAACAGCAAGCGAAGTTGAGGATCCATTGTATGAGCTTGTTTGGGGTGAACCCCAAAAAAAGATGCATCAAATTTGCTTATGTCCTTGAGCTTTCCATTTCTCTTAGGCAGTCCATAAATTCCTGTGAGGGAAAATTCGACACCGAGTCACAAAACACATCAATGGTGAAGCAGCTACAAGCTGAGACACAGTACAGAAATGACCGCAGCTGATTTTCAATTACATATGAAACCTCACTCCCCTGCGCAGTACCCAGAGGGGCTGCATGACTATCTACCAACCTGCCTCACCTGAAAACGAGAATGCTGTATTAGCAAAAATAATTGTAACTTTTAGGACTCTCCTGGATATAGCAGCAAAAGACATCTATCTAGTTTAACTATTTTTGCTTTGGCAAGTGGTACCAAGCACATATAGTCTAAATCAGTGGTTCCGGTCAGTCACCATTTAGAAGAGAAACAAAAGCTGCTTTTGACTTCTGCAAATCACTAGCTTGAACTGGGTAGATATGTGCCAAACACTTCAAAAGGACAATCAGACAAAAAGGAACATTGTAAAAAGTCATAAACCACACAATTGGAATCCCTGTGCTACTTCTGAACCCAGCAAAATGTCAGAGCTGTCTTACTGTCACAGCTATCAAGAGCAGGTATAGGATTAATGTTGTGTAGCTGCTCTGTCAGAATTCTCCTGTATTTGAAAGTAAGCTACATATTCTTTATTAGCTGCTACTGCATAGGACATAACATTATAAAATGGATTGCGTGAGACCTTCATGAAAGTACTCTGTTACAGAATTTCTTGATGATTTATCAGAAGTTAATTTGGGTCTGGCAGGGTTTCGATCTCATAAAATCTCTTTTCATAGGATAATTCCTCTAAAACACTCAGAACTCAGGGCTCCAAAAAGAGGGACAATAAGCACTCACCTGGTTTCCACCTCCGATCATCCTCTGTGACCATATCCACTCCATTAAGCAGGTTCTCCCAAAACTCTTGCAAGTTCTCAGATTCTGGCAGCTTTCCTGCTATGCCTGCAATCACCACGTCCTCCATCTCTTAACTTCACCCTGTTGCTGAGATCCACAAAGCAGTAAGGCTAGTAAGATTTCACACAGAGGAAAGTATATGTGCCTTGTCTTCCTGACATGTTGTGACAAACAAATGTATTTGCAGGAACACCCACACAGGAACAGCCCATGGAATCTCTACTACTAAAAAAAAAAAAAAAAAAATCCCAACTAATCAAATGGACCATAAGATCCATGCGATCGATAAGGATGAAAAAAAATGATCCTGAAGGAGCATCAGGCTCTGAGAACCACCAGTTTCTACACGACAACCAGAAAATGAGTAAGTCTACCTCTACTAAATGCAGAGCCTCTCTGAAGTCAGCAGAGAGGAAAGATTAACATGCTGGAGCAGAGGTGGGTGGAGAAATTATGAAATACACATAGTAAAATACATAATTACAAGGCAAACCTAACAGGTAGCAAAACAAGTTCTACAATCATTCCAAAGTTAAATCCTAACTTAAGAATCAATAATCAAAAGATTTGTTGGACGTGAAAAAAAAACCCCAAACAAACAAAACTACAAAATTGCACAAAACCACCCCCTCCAAAATAAACAACACAACCCCTAACCACCCCCAATTAACTCTGAGCAAACAAAAACCTGACGAAAAACCCAAACCGTACCAACCAACAAAAAACTAAACAGCTGGGGGGGGCGGCGCCGGGGAGCAGAGAAAACCCACAAAAAGCACAAAGATTACAGTACAACTTAGCATAATTTTAAATGTCAACACCAAAGAAGTAAGTTCTACATCTAGAGTGTTTCCTAACTGGACCTGCACTGCCACATGTTTAGAGAACTGTGAATGTGGAACTGACTACACATGATAGAGGCTGGTGCTTTAAGATAAGATTTGGCAGAACAGATCTGGAATACAGACAGGATGAGAAACTTCAGCTGTTGTCCCAAGAACTTTGCATTCACGACCCCAGTCTCAAATATCACAAGAGAGCATCATGCTGCATAACACAGCATGGCAGGCCACCTGTATCAGACCACAGCACCATATACTACACCCCTTTATTTTCTATTACAGTAAAAATATATTAACAACTGAGTAGAGAGGAAGCAAGTTAACTTGATGTTTCAGCTAAATTCAAATTATAATTTCAGATCCTAAGTAGACAAGTTAAAGGAGTAGGGGAAATACCCATATATATGGTGGGGTTTTTTAAATTTAAAAATTAAATAAAAGTATGGCTGCAGGAACCAGAGATAGTATGCATTAACAGTACTTTCTTAAATAATCCTTCAGGTAAGTAGAGGCAAAATATGCTTTTATGTGTGGGATTTTAAACAAGTAAAAAACACAGAGAAAACTAGGCATTCAAACAACTACAAGTCTGCCTTGACAACTTTGAAGGAAAAAGTTTGCTACGAAAGAGCTGAAGTTTGACTTCCATCATGTATCCTACATTCCATCCTACATAGTGGCATGCAGGCCCATTGCTTAAGTGCCACTGGTGGTTTATCATCTTCTCCAAAATACAGCACTAATGGGTACTCTCTGATGAGCACTTAATGGCTGTTTTTCCCACCCAAGATGTTTCATTTGGGCATTCTTTTGCAGCCTCTTTCGGGACTTCCTGATGCTTTTGAGCAAGAAACAGGCCCCTCTTCCATCCACATATTACATTGCTCAGGCAAGGTAACACTTTCCCATAGCTGCATGAGATTGCTGGGGTGTGCAGAAGGAAAGCAGAGCCCTCTGCACAGCTGAGGTGTAGCTCTGCCAGAACATAACACCACAGAGGCTGCCTGATTTATTCACCCTTCTTTCCTTCAGCAGTAATCTTGATTCAGATCTGTGGAGTAACTGTGGAATTATGCAACACCTAACACTGAAGCAGAAGGGATTATTACTTCACCCAGTCCATTCCTTCTGGGACAAGAAACAAAAGTGCTCTCAAAAGGACATCTTAGATTTCTAGGTCTTGTACTAAACACCCAAACAACAGAAGGTCTATTCCACTCTCGTTCATTTAAGAAAGGAAACACTAAGGGCCAAGTTGAGCAAGGCCCTTACTGAGAAACTAGTCCCCAAAACTTAAGTTGGTATTAACAGGCCCAGCCCACTCAGTGCTGAAGAGAAACTTCGCAGTTTTTCCGCTCACACAAAACTAGTAAGTCAGTTTTACTACTGGCCTCACCACTGTACCTGTAAAAACCAACCAAGGGCCACAACTCTACTACACTTTCAGCATTTCTGTGCTGGGGCAGGGAAAGAGAGATCTTGGGCACAAAGTTTACAATTTAAGCTTAAGATATGAGACATTAAAATGACAGTTGCTCCTTCCCATCTCATATATCTTTCCCTGGAGTATCACGAAAACTCTATCCAGGTACAACCAATTGATGAAATGTTCCTTTGAGACAGTGAAGTAATGAAATTCATCAGCAAAACAATTTTTGCCAACTTGTTATGAATGTAGTTGAGCAAGACTATGTCAAAGGTGGAGAAAAAGATGCTGCAGTAATCAAAATCAGAAGAACAAGAGCCACAAATTAAAAGATTTTAATACACAAAGAACCAGAAGAAAGATTTAGACTTGCCACAAAGAGTTCCAAACGCATACATCTAAGATAAAATACAAATTATGGATTAAGCAGCAGACAGCAGAGAGGATCTGCTGTTGGACAACAAGAGTGGTCAGAAGAAAAGTCATTAATATTAAGCCACCCCTGATTAAACAGTGATTAAAGTAGCTGTTACAGCTACCAACAATGTTTTCGGTCTTCCTTGACAGAGAATAAGCAGGTAAACCATTTTAAAGTTGATTGACTTTGCCCCCAAACGGTGTACTGCATTATTATTTTACTTTATTAGAGACTTGTTTTCTGTAGAGCATTTTTTGACTATACAGTAACACAGTACATTGACAGATTTTCAAGTATAGGGCATAGCACAGATCAAGAAAGAACATTTATTTCTACAGCTGCTTTAATGGAGATTAGACTACAGCAAACATACAAACAGACCACTTCTGCTACCTTTGATGAGCAAAGTGTTCAAAAGCAACAGGTCAAAACAGGAGACGAAGATAAAGAGGGACAAACAGGAGTCTTCCATTTCTTAAGGCTGTATTTGCTGAATCCATCTAATATCCTAACATCCTTCTTCCTCAGTTTATGACACGCTTTTGCTTAAATTGAGTTGTGTGAATTTTCCTCAGACAACTTGTGTTTTTAATTGAGTGGAGAGAAGCAAACACACCACAGCCAGCCTTCCCTCTCTCTGCCAAAATAGCAGTGCAGTAGACACCTCAGTTAAGCCTAAACTACCATCTCACTGGATTTGCACAATATTTTTTAGCAATTCTACTGTGCTGCTGACTCATTCAGTTAGTGACTAGTAATAACTAACAATCCTTTCTGGTATCAAAGCGACTCTTAAGTTGAAATACTGTTTTCTATTGCATTTAAAACATTTGTTTTTCAGTCCCTCACTAATTTGCCACAAAAAATTAATCAAAAAAGTATTAATCATCATTTTCCACCATCCCTGGCAGATGTACAACTTTTTTACAATACTTTTATCTACTGTTTCCATACAGAAATAACCCTCTGACCATTAAGCATGTAAGCTTACAAAGGGAAAGAAAAGCCAAAAAATCCCAAACCAAAACCCACAAACAAACAAACAAGCATGTGAAGGTAAAATCTGATTTCTTCGCCCGCTCATACCTGACTTGCTAACCACTGAACACAAACTTACTCTGCTGTAACTTGTTCACTAGGGTTTAGTGAAGGAAGGAAGGGGAGAAGGAGGGAGAAACAGCTGATCGCAAAGAAATGACAAATAACCCCATAATCTTGTTTTGCCTGATGCACATTTCCTTTTCCTAGACAGGAGCAATATATTTATTTCATTGTTATTTTGATAGCTGCCATCGTAGTGGGACAGAACCCTTAAAGTCAGCTCTGCTACTGTTTCTAGGCAGACCAAATCTTCTTTTTTTTGGGGGCTGTCATTGTAAAATGAAATACTCATGACTCCTCCATAGCTTTCTTCAGCACAGATATTAACGAAAGGACTGTTTTCTTTGTTTTTCATATGATTATATCACAACTCAGGTTTCCTAATCGCTGACTATCATTTCTAGAATTTGTAATAAAAAACTGTCCTTACACAGAAACTTCTCTTATGAAGAGCTATAATGCTTGCCTCCAAAAGCCCCTTCACAGAATAGAGGCAAACACAGTCCAGATTTCATTTTTTTAAAGCATTTGGCTACCATCAATCTGTATGTTACAGATTGAGTTTAACAAAGACCTTTCAAATGCCTCTGTTTCAGGTCTGTATTTGTCCTGTCGACCACAACACAATTGAAAAACAGTAGAGTGTGCTCATATTTAAAACGCACTACTTAGTTGGAAACACAATCTGGTTCAAAGCTGTTACCGGAGAAAATGTAAGTTAGACTTTGCTCACGGAATCAACACAGCTTGGTTGATTCCCAAGTGGTCAGAAACTACCTGTATAAAAATCTAAGTCCCAAGTATGACTATATCATGTTTGCAAAAAGATCTGTTCATAACTGCCCTCATTCTCTGAATTCACCCATTAAATGTAGCTTTTCACAATGTACTATTATTTTCAGTTTGTTTCAAGAAGGGTAGAGGCTGCAGGAAAAGCTGAACCCTTTGCTCATGTAGCCTGAGGTTTCTTCTCCCATTTTTTAAGACAAGACATGCTCCAAAGCCCCCAAAGGTGGTCCAAAGGAGTATGCAAGTTAACTTAGACAGCCTTAGTACTGCCTTTTTAAATTTAAGCATCCAAATAAAGCTTTTGGCTAGGAAAATATGCATTCAGTATCTTATAGGGCCGTATACCAGGGAAAGAATGTGGAATAAGAACCAAACAGGTACAAAAACAGCCAAAGAGAGATGATCACGGTCCTGACAGAATCGCATCATCAAATCCATACTGGTGTACGATCACCAGGGTACCTCGTGTGGGCCGCTGGTTTATACCAGTGGGAAGTGGGAAAAAATAGTTTAGCAGCATACACGGCACGCTTTTTCAGATGGATTCCCAGAACCTATTGGCCAGTCTTCTTTCACAATAGCGAGCGCCGATCTCGTCTTGTACAAGCTTCTTCAGCTTGCCACGACCGTGCCTTCGCGCTAACCCGGGACGGCGTGGAGAGCGCAGCGCCGTCGTCCCGCTGCCCGGGCAGAGCGGCCCGTCCAGCCCCGGCGCCCACCCGAGGCAGTGCGGTGCTCGGCGCCCGAGCTGCGGCAGCGCGAGGCCGCCGAGGCCGCCCAGCCCCGCGGCGGAGGCTGCTCGCTCC
>NW_024581084.1:3191982-3198496 GCF_017639235.1 Corvus kubaryi
GTCCCCGATCCCGCTCGGCCCGACGGCGAGGGGTCGCGGCTGTGGCGGCGGCACGGCCCCCGCCCGCCGCCAAGATGGCCGAGCGCCAGCACCACAATGCAGCCACCTTGCCGGGCGGGCGGAGCAGGAGGCTGCGGCACGGAACCAGCTGCTGGCGTGGGGGGGGACTCTCCCCAGAACGGCCGCGCTGGGCCACGGGAGAGCGGTCCGCAGCAACAGGGCGCGGCGACGGCGGGGCCGGGGAGCAGAACCTTTCGGTCCTGGGGACCGAGCCCGCAGGGCCCAGCCGAGCCCGCGGACCCTCATCGCCCACCCGGCGAGGAGGGCAAGATGGAGCCTCCCCGGCGCACCCGCGGGGAGCAGCGGCCCGCGGAGCCTGGAGCAGAAGCTGCCGCTCTCCTGACCGCGCCGCACCCGCTGTCCCGCCGATACCTGCACAGGTGCGGATGGCTTCGTGTAAGTAGGACTCTGTCGTCAGCTCAGCGCGGGGTCGGGATGCTGCGGGGCGGGCGCTCCGGGTGGACGCTGCGGCGACCAGTGCCGAGCTGCGCACGACCGATACTCCGCTCTCTCCTCACTACCTCCCTCTAGCTCCCACCGCTATTTAAGCAGTCGCCACCTCCGGCGGCCACGCCACATGGGCTGACAGTTTGCTCCTCGCCGCAGTCCAATGAGAGCCGGGGCAGGGCCGCCCCGTGTCGGACCCGGGGTGATGCCAATCCCTACCCGCCGGAGCCGCTCCACGGGAGGAGGGGACTCTGGCTAGGCCGGGGCGGACACAGGCGGGCCCCCGTGCCCGCGGCACTGGGCCAAGCTCTCGCGCCCCGCTCCGCCCCGTACTGGAGGCCGTGGAAGGCCGGGAGCGCCTGGCTTTGGGCTGGCCGGGCCGGGGACGAGGCAGCGCCGAACCCCGGGGGCGCGGACCTTTTCGTGTCCCTCTCCCACCTCCCCGCGGGTAGGTATACTGTGGAGGGTACGGCCGCGTCGCGCCGGCACCGTGGCTCGGCGATTGACGCGGAGGATCGGCGGGCGCCGGTCCAAGCGCGGTCGGATGGCGCAGGGCCCGCGCGCGCCCGCGGCGCACAAAGGGAAGGGACGCGGGGCCGAACGCGCAATCCCGGGACGGCACCCAATACGGAGGCGGGGACACGTGGGCGGAGGCGCGGCCCTGCCAATCGCGGGGCCCGCGCGGTGTTGCTAAGCGATAAGGCGATGTGGTGATGGCTGAGGGGTGGCTGGGCCGCCGGCTGAGCGAGCAGCGCCCGTCCTCGCTCTGCCGGCGGCGGCGGTCGTTCACCCCGGCGGAGCGCGGTCCCGGGGTTACCACAGGGCAGCAGGCACGCCGGCCAGGAATGCGCTGCCCCGTGCCCAGGCCCGTCGCGCCGCCCTGACTGGCTGCAGCAGAGCGAGTCCGGAGGCGGGGGGCGGGCGCCAGAGATTCCCTCCCCGCCGTGCCCCTCGTACGCCTCCCTTCCCACCGACGGAACGGGGCGGATCGCTCTGCGTGTGGGCACCTTTCGTCCACTTTCCCTGTAACTTGCACTCCTTCGGTTAAACCCGAACAGTGGCGAATTTGAATTTTCTTCTGTATTGCCTACGACTGCCACTCCAAAACAAAAAAGCCTTTCGGTCGACAAATATGGGCTTGAACACGGGGATACAAGAAAGTCCCTCCCCCGCCTTGTCTCTCGTCCGTGACTTGAACTGGCTCTGGGCAGAGGCCCCGCTCCCGGTAGCGCTTGCACTGCCACTTCGCAATACCGCTCCATTTAGACCTTCTCGGGGCAGACCTTTTGCTTTTATCTATATATTCCTCAACAGGTTTTTAACCCTTAGGTAAGAACAACAATAAATAATGTCCTCTTTTACCTTTTCAGTACTCTGTGATCTGCCTGGATTCTCTTCTTCATAGGCATTCCTTTCTTTGTACAATTCAATAGTATCCACAGTAGTACCTTGCTGCCACTCTTCTCATCTGGTTCTTAAGAATCAATGCCCAATTTGTTAAATATTTGGTCATAAGAGAAAATATACGAGAATTTTCCTGCTATATTTAGTACACCTGTATTTAGCACAACCTCCCCGTGCAGGATCCAAGCAATATGCTAACGTTACTTATTATTATGCATATTTTGTTAATTTTCATACTTACTCGCTATGTTCTTAGAACTACTCTGAAACAAATGTACTGAACTACTTTTTTTTTTCTGCCACAAGTAAAATAAAGTGAAACAACCCAGCTATCATCTTTCCTTACCTACAGTTGACTTAAGGAAACCTGTTTCTCAGGGAAACTGAATAAATTAAAGCTGCATTACTGGCAAGAGGTCTGCATGAACAGGCATGCCAGGTGACATGGGAGGGGAGTAAGTGGGACACCACACCAAACAACCACAAAAAAAAGAGAAAAAAAAAAAAACCAGAAAACCCTCAAACAAGCAAACAAACAAACAAAAAAAGCCATGAAAACCTGCATACAAACCTACACAGAAGCATTTCTGAAATCTACAGCCCATCACTTTACACCCACGGTGTAAGGAATAAAGAGAAATGTTTTCCAGGTTCAGATGCAGTATTACAAAGATCATGGAACAAACTGCTCTTCTACACTGCTTTTGACATGTGCACAGAATCTCATACCACCGAACCATTGTGCATCTCCATAGGTCAATATTAAACATGGAAACAACAAATTTTTTTTCAGGATGATCTATGGCTATTATAAAAATTGGAATTTACACATTGAGTTCTAGAAATAACCAGAGTGCTTTAACTGGTGTGATCTGGGCCAAAATTCCTGTAGTTGTTAGAAACCACTATGCTTTGTGCTACAGAAAGAGCTCATTCAGGGCCTGGTTCAAGGGAGTGCATCATGTTGTCCTGGCTCATGAACAATGTTGAATCAAATGACAGGATTTTCAAGTAATGAAAAGATTTAGAAAGAAGCTCACAAGGTCTCTCAGACCTTATATTGGCTTAGTAACATCTCATGAAATTTCTTGCAGATTTAGCATCCGATTATAATATCACTGTACCTTTGCACTAAAGCAAAACATTTTCAGCAGGTAGTAAAAAATAATTATTCATATTCTCAAACGGATTACCACCACATTATCAGGTGCTGAAGAGAGCACCTCTTTGCAAAGTGTATCAGGAAAGCATTTCTATAATAAAATGCTCCAGGAAAAAAAGACGCTCATGGGTAAGTAGCTCTCTTCCTTCGTTTATCCTTTTTAGATTTTATATGTTTAGCAGTAACTGAGAAGTATTATTCACTACAGTGAATACCACTTGCAGAATCACAGAATCTCTTAGATTGGAAGGTACCTCTTGAGATCACCTAGTCCAAGCCCTCAACTGAAGGGTCAGCTGGAACAGGCTGGCCAGGCCCACGTCCATTTGGGTTTTGAGTATCTCCATAGACAGACTCCATAACTCATCTGGGCAATCTCTTCCAGTGCTTGACCATCCCCACAATAAAAAGTTTTTTCTTGAATTTTTCACGTGCATTTCCTTTACTTACAGGAAAGTTCATCTCTGTACTATCCCAGGACAGCTCAGCATTACTGGAAATGCTACAAAAATACACTGATTACTTGTTTTAGTGTCCTAGCATGTTCATTACTACATAGCTATATCCTTTTTTACATCACAACTTGTTCAAGTTTTCTTTTAGTTTCATCTGTTTTAAGACTTACTTCTTACAATGCATCTGTATGATTCTGAGTATATGATTCTAAGCCATTAGCAGTGTTTCTCACTGCTTTAAAGTCCATACAATCTCTTGTCAAGGGAAAATACAATCACTGGTGTGACAGTAGAAATTTAATTTTATACTCTTTCATGCTCTCAACAAGTGGAAAGAGCTACAGAAGATGAGAAATAATACAGACTCAGATGTAATCTTTTTAAACCCCTTTCTTTCAAGTAGAGAGAAGGCTGCACAGGATTAACGGTTGCATTGTTAATTAGAAGAAGACAGATTGAGGCATCCCACTTCTAAACTTAAATCACATCTACAGTTTCTCCACAAAATATCTGCTAAAGTCCTGCAAGCCCTGCCTGAAGGCACAAGGCTTTACCTATGTGTTAAGTGGGCATTTCTAAATCCATTATGCAAGAAAATCTTAACATATATAATTAAAATAAATCAGTATTAACAGTGAAGACTGTAATCTCATAACATACACAGATTAACCCTTTATTTTAGGCTTCACTGTATGAAACGGGGTATTTGTTCTCTTTTCTGGCTGCAAATATCTTGACATACAAAACTGAGCCTGATAATTAGATCAGATATAGAGACGTCAAAGTAAGTTGATAGCAAGTGTGAACCTGCAACATGCTGCCAACATAGAAATCAGTCTTTAATATTATAATTGCGGATTTTTGCCATGCTACAAGAGATTTTTGGTTTTAATAGATGAGCACAAGATAAACTCCTGGGTTTTAACTTCTGCTGAACTTCCAGCCTTGTTCCTCTGACTGTCAAATCTTCAGCTGACATTTCAAATTTATCCTTGGCTTTGACATTTTGCTGAGATTCTTCAGATTGCTGAGTTGAATGTACAACTTCAAACTCCACTGCTCAAAAAACAGACAGAAAAATACTTTGTAGTTATGTTTGTATTCAATTATGAGATTGCATAGTTGAAGAGAGCTGGTTTACTCTTTTCCACTAAATATACTGCTGCCATAGTGCCACATTGTCAAAATCTTATATTACCAGGACCATTTCTGTACATAGGAGACCCAGAACAGTCCATTAAGGCTTGCCATACTGATGGTATAACACAGCATCTTTTGCTCATTCCTCGCTTCATCTGTACATGTTTATTCTCCATTAGCATCAGACTGCTTAAGAGAGGAAGACAGCTGGAAGGTCAGTGTAACGGTTCAAGTCAAGCACTACCTATCTGTTCAGCTGTTTTAAAACATCACATTTTACAAGTTTACCCTTCTCTCAATTGTGAGAAAATGTGTTTGGATATGCATGATATAAAAGGCTCAGAGGTAACTCTGTTGGCTTGACAAAGCTGCAGTACTACCATTATCTTTTGGGTCTTTTTTCAATCTTCTCTCACTTAGAAACGCATTTAGTATGTACATCTTTGGTTTTGTTGTCTAAAATATCTATCTTTCCAGAAAGGACTAACTCAAAAAGAAACATCTTTGTTGGGAAGTAGTGGGACTGGTCCTAATACTAGTCAGAGTCCACCCTGCAGTTCTCACATAATTCTCCAAAAACTATTGTCTCCAACTAACTGAACTTCAGTCTTATCACAGGTTTCTTTAGGTAAGATAAGTGGAACTGGTCAATCACATTATTCACTGTAAACGATAGGTAATATTTACAGATGTTTGGCTCCAGCCACTTAATCCTTATTTTTCAAGGCATTGAGACTTTAACTTCAGCTTTTCTATGGAGAGCCAAAATGGACAGCAGAAGTAGTCATAATAAACTTGCAATAACACACGCTACAGTATTCTGTACTAGTTTAATTTTGTAAGCATCATAGGCTGCAGTCCCAGATACTACTCAATCACAGCAAGAATAAAAGGTGTACCAGTCGACAAAGATCAGTTACTAGCAGGAGAAGGTAAATTTTCGAAGTCAACTGAACATGGTAGAAAGTCTAAACAAAATTCTACATCAAAGGAAATACAACGTGTTCCTGAATTATGGAATGAATTGATCGATTGAAGATTTATAGCTCTATGCAAAGTATGACACTGTGGCTAGTGTCAAAACACGACACTTTTCAAAATAATTTTTATACAGAGGCTTAGCTTGAACCAGCTGTTCACTCGTGTGTGTGATCTCTGCACTGAAGCAGTTTGGTGGCATTTGTTATCACAGGTGACAAAAGTTCAGTGGACTCTTTGAGCTGTGGATGCGAAATCCTGTTGTCCAGCTTGCCACCTAGTGGCTTCCTACAGGTGTAGAAGGTATGGAAGAGGATGCTTGAGCCCATGAAGATCGTTGGGTGTATTTTCCTGCCTGGGAAATGGACTTTAAAGTACCTCTACCACATCTGGCAGATAAGAAAGCAGAATTTCACAACATCAACCATTTAGAAAAGTGCAGGCAGCAGTGTCTGGAAGGTATTGCTTCAAAGATTACTTTCTTGAACAGGAACAGCAGCAGAATGATAACAGGAATGAGCAGATCCACAGATAGCACACAACTAACTCTGCTTACAGTCTGTTTTTTTTTAATACTCGCTCAGTTTTCAAGGGCCTTCTGTATTCACCCAAGGGGATGACTTTCAGAAATTAACGTGGGAGGCCCTAATTCTGTAAATCCAAAGGCAAAGTAACCAAGGACCAGTGCATCACATGCATCCCTTCCTGTGAAGACTTCTGTATGCTTCTCTCCTGTCATTAGTAGAGAAACTATAGTTGTAACTAGTAAAGGCTACTTAGTTAGGTGTTTGGAACAACACCACAGAACACAAGCATTCTATATGGCTACTTTTAAGTTTTGGACCATCAAAAATGTGTGCTAACAGAA
>NW_024581084.1:3198506-3229619 GCF_017639235.1 Corvus kubaryi
CCAAAAATTAGGAAAAGATAACAAATCAATACCCCAGAATTAGAAATACTATTTAAAGTGAAATATCCTAAGAGAATACTGAATGAAGACCTTACTGTGTTCTGGTTCTGCTTGGGACTGCTCACATCTGTGAAGGACCTTGAATAAGATTGGCATGAATATGCACTGTGCAGCAAAACTTAAATGCAGTAGCTTGGTTTGCACACCAATGAAAAAACACACCTAATTTACAAGCCTGCAACTTACTTTCAAAAGTGACCTTGGTAACCAGAGCTAGCAAGATCATAGCTAACCACCTAAACTGCTTTTGAAAATGGCACTAAATATTTAGTGTATTGAAATGCTTAACGTGTCCTCTATTTGATGTGTGTTAACTTCAGCCAGAAATTAACATTCATAGATTTGTTTTTTTCTCAGGATGAAAGGATGATATGTAGACATTTTGTATAGACAAACTGAAATTTCCCCAGATGGAAGTTTCATTTAAGAAATTTGTCACTAGATATTTGCTTATGTCCAACAGTGCTTTTGAAGGAACACCAACTCAAACAAGTTCCTATTCAGGAGAAGAACATAGTAAATGAAGGAAATGTAACTAGGAGATTAGTTAATATTTGTGAAACACTTCAAAGATGAAGTTTTATGTAACGCAGAAAAGAGATCATGAGTCTTTCTCTGATTGGAGCTGGAATGAAGCCAGAGCACTGTTTCTGTTTGTTAATATTTTACCAGATTCTTTCTTTGGCCAGCTTTTTACCCACATGGGTTGCTCTTAGAACTGTCAGTGATGTCAAAGCTGTTGAAATTCTGTCTAGTGTGGAAACACTTAAGATAACTTTTGATCCATGAAGTGTGGAATTTCAGACGACAGAGCTTTGCAAGTAACAATGAGAATTACAGTACAAGAAACTCCCCTATCTAAGCTCAAGTAGTAAATCAAAAAAGTTACTTTACCTCAAAGCAGCTCACTCCTGTTCTTTTTTAGGCTACAATGTAAACCCAAGTTATTAAACCCAGGACACAGTTCCGAGTATCTGTGGAGGTGGGGTTTCTCAAAAATGTGGGATGTGAAAATACAAAGTTTCATCTACACTAAATATGTATAAGTCAAATGACTAGTGGGGACATAGCTTGCCTTACACCCTTATTCCCCCTGCACCAACCCCAGCCTCTGCTGACCCAAGGATAGCTAATTGGAGCTGATAAGGAGCTTTTCACACAGTAGTACACAGCACCTTTCACAGTATTGGCTTCATGCTAAATGCAGTATTACAGCTGAACTTCAGTAGGTGATATTTGCTTTTTTCCCCCCCTCTGAAAAACTAGTATCTTCAATAGCAAGTAATAACTTTATTAAGATAAGTAGAAGAAAATTAGTTTCCATTTTCTAAATGTTTTACAAAGCTTCCCCTCCTCCTCCTTAGCATTTGCTCTAAAATCAAAAAAGGCCCTATAGCCCACAGATGAATGAAGAAAACTTGCAGCATGTACAGAAGCTAATCAGCTGGCTGTACATGTGTGCCATGATTTTCAGAGGAAAGCATAAAACTCTTCTGATAAACAACTTTCCTTTGAGGGTGGCTTGTCATCAGCATTCAAGGTGCATATGATGTGGATCACCAATCAAAACCTCCCACCTGCTCTCAACCTCTGGGATAGAGCATTTAAAAAGTAAAGAAATAAAGAGGTGTATTTCTTACTTGTACAGCCTATGTATCCCATGTAGCCTTTTAATATCATCAAGGCTTGTACCTGTCTACCTCTAGGAGGTTCTTTTTCTTTCAATGATACTGAACAATAAAAATACCTGAAGGAGGGACCCATGTTCCTTCTAAACACCTTCCTTCTACTTATCTGCAGAATTAACACACAAGCTATTAAATCAGTCTAATTTCTACTGTACAAACTGAAAATTAGCAGCTAGAGTAAGAAGAGAGAAAATTAAAATATCTCATAGCCTTTTGACTTGCTTGGAAGCTTACACAAGGTCTGAATTTGATGGTGAAATGAATAAAGTGTATGACAGTCCACTTCAGTAATCAAGATGTAGTCATTAACTCTTCAAACCACATTGAGTCATTGCATTGTGTAATATGTTGGAAATACAGCAAATTTCAGGGCTTACTTGACATGCCAACCACTTTGAGTGCCAGTAGGCTGTTTTGTACATTTAAAAAAAATGAACGAAACTGTTCAACAGGTTCAGAAAAATCATTTTCATGCTACAATTTTCTGTTTCACCAGAAATTCCAACAAAACACATTTACTGGTGTTATCAACTTGGAAAGAGTTGAACTTGGGGAAAAAAGTTTGAATAAGCAAACTAACTTGCGTGCTTTGTTGCAAATAATTTTTTGTCACTGAGCTGCCAAGCCTCTGTGTACGTCACTTGTACCTGAAAGCCCAGATCTGAGTTACTCTGTCTCAATGACAGTTCTATCCATTGTAACAATGTATTTGACCAACGTATTAAATTCAAGTGAGTGGTTTTAAACAGGAAGATTGAATTAATTTCCATACCTCAAGCATGAAAAACAATGCAAGCCTCTGCTAAAAATCAGAAGCAGAACTTAAAAAATTGTCTACAATGTTTCTAAGGCGATGTTGTTCCAAAAAAGAACGATTTTGCTTTTTTTTTTTTTTTTTTTTTTCCTGAAATGCAGAATTCAGTCCAGTAGAATTAAGGATACCTTTTCCTGACGGAGAAAGCTAAGCAGCAAAAAAAAGTGTTTAAAAATTGTATTCTTGCAATGCAGTATTTCAGGGCCTGCATGTTTGAGTAAGAAGTCCACTCTGGTGCTCCACATACAAATCTGGATGCAGATATCAAAGTAAACTTGGTCTCAGGAAAATATTACCCCTTATTGATGTTTCACTCGTTTCACGTTGGCAGTATCATCTGCCCCTTTTGCTATTTTCTAGATCCCCAAAAATCTACATTAAGTTTTGCAACAGTGGCTCGAAATTTCTAGACATTAAGAAACTCATGTCCTTGTAAGGCTGCCAGAGCTGTTGCATCACACATACAACAGCATGAAACTGCATGGCACTATCAGTAATGTTTCAAAGACATCCTTTTGCTTATCCTGTCAATAGGCCTGACCTGAAATACTCTTCCTATTTCAGTCCCAGCCTCACAAAAAAAGCACATGAATCATGAGTGTCAGCACTATGTCCATTCCAGTCCTCCAGGTCTGTCAATGCATATTACTTTGTCCCTGCAATGCACTGCTGTTGTGAATAAATACACTTAAATCCACTCTTCATTTTGAAAGCCCTTTTAAGTATTATTTTTTCTTGTGAGCTACTAAAGATGGTTCATTGCCTCCATAAACTGGTTTAAAAATAGATGTAACATAGGCTGGATAGGACCTGTGGGTGAAATGTCACAGTGCTTATCACTCCCTGCTCAGAACACAACCTGTGTCCATTGACACTTTTCACTGTCCACCTCTAAGAATCTGGTTCTGTCTTCTCCAAAATCCCTCACTGGGTAGCTAAAAAGCAGCAATCAGGTCACTCACCGACTCTCTTCTACACTGAACAACCCAGTTCTCTAAACCTCTTCTCATGTAATGTGTTCCTGTGCCCCAGTCATTTAGTGGCTCTCCACTGGACTCTAGTTTGTCAATCTTTTGTACAGGAGGGTCCAAAGCAAAGTGGTCTCACAGGTACCAAACAGAGGAGAACTAATCACTTCCCTTGATCCAGTGATTGCATTCTTGTTCCTGCAGTCTGTATGTGATTAACAGCAAATGAATATCTACGTACAGATCATTTGAAAAGTCTAAATGGCTGCCATATTACTGCACAGATACTGTCAGATCTCAGGAATAATGACAATGATAAAAAAAATAATATTAAGGCAAAAAGCCCAAGCAATTCACATAAGGCCTACAGCATTTTGAAAAATAACTTATTGAAAGCTACACCTCTAATTAAAAAAAAACAACAAAAAACACCTTTACTGGAACATTCTGGAGAAATGTTTGTGTGTCTGTTTATAAAGATCTTTTATAAAGAAAAGTCTAAAATCACTCTAGGGAACATACTCTGCTATTAGCTATCCCTAAAATTTTTCCATTATAATGTAAGTCCATTATTTTTTGTCCTATCTACAGCAGGTGTTAGTTTCCCAAAGTTTTGCCAATGAAGGATTACTTGATGAACAGACCAGTAATTTGAGATATGTAACATTAATCTGCAATACACTGCTCAGCATAATAGCTGCCATTAAAAAGTTCCTTAACAACTTGCCTGTAAAGAGGCTACACTTTACTGCACGTATCTTACAAATAGTGCTCTTGCTAAAATTTCCAAGAACATGTGGTGATTTTTGTAGAAGCATAACACTAACTCATGTTCAGTCTATGACCTAGGTTCTACCTTCTCCTGTCATCCTAACCCTGATGCTGTCTCACATGTAAGGACTGGACACTGTCTTACATATAAAAATTTGTGCTTGCTTCTATTTTTTTCCTGTTCCAACTTGTTGCACTGGACTGTAAAATTCTAGGGAATCCCCACAGCATATACCATCATTATGCCTGTGATGTCACCTTTTAGGTCTTAGCACTCTAAGCAGTATTGTAGCTATTAACCGGTAAAAGAAATAACAATTAAGCAATTAAACAAGAATTCGCAAATTACAATTTGATCTAACAGTCACTTGGCAACACATGAAGTGTGCAGTTCTCAAGCAGACACTTTCATATTTGCCCCAGCTAAGTTTTAGACCATGTCAAAACAGAATTTGCATTTTCCAGGAGTACTTAGTAAAAGTGAAGAAGTATTTGCAATGATGGCATTTAAACCAGAGCTATATAGACATTCCTCTTAATTCTTTCTTTTGCTGGCAACAGTGAAATTCCCTTCAAGTAACTCATTTAGATTCTGATGACAGGACTGTTAACAACAGTAGCAGTATGTGAAAGAATTAGTGAATGGTGACAGAATCCACTGTACTTCCACTCTTCCAGAAGAGTCAAATACTGTGACTACTTTACAAAGCAGGCTTACCCTGGCTGGTGTTCTTTCGAGGACTGAGTATAGAAAGGCTTGATCCCGTATCTAAAATTTGACAAACACCTTGGCAGAAATTATGTGCTCTAGATGAAGAAAGCTGGACCTGCTGGACTTGACTAGGACTCTGACTGAGCAGCTGAACAATCTTTGAGGATGTATCTGCCTTTGTTGCTGAGGATGTATCTGGCCCATGATTTCCCATACAGAAATCTAGCCGAACCTGTTCAAATTCAAAGGCGATCTTACAGACATATATACTTTTCACACCAAAGACATCAGAAAATTGGTTAAATTTCAAAGTGGCATCTTGGACTTGGAAAAATAGAAGGTTTCAGCAAGAGGCAAGACAAAAATTATTATTTTTAATTTTGAAAGGTTGTACAAGAAGATTAATTACAACATCATGGCAGTGATTGAGAAACCCTAGTTTATTTAGTGTTAACAAATACTATTTTGTACAGGAACAATGCATAATTTTAAAAAGACATAGGTTTTTCAGTCTTCCAGGAGATGACTGTTTAGTAATTCAGATTGAAAAATCCAAATGAAGGTGAATTACATTGATCATAAAACTGCACTGTACCTCAGCGGATGGTACTTCTGTTTCTTCCCCACAGCTGCTTGGAGCTTCTTCTTCCTTTAAGCTAGGGCAGGCAATAAGAGTAGAGAACCTCGAAGGATGCTGTTGCCTTGCATACCGCAGCTCCTAATGTGAAATATTACATTAACACAAGAAACTCATGGTCCCTGAAACTAAATACCCTTATAGCTCAGTTTGCTGTTACACTGCTAGATTTAAAAGAATGAATTACGAATTATGTTCCCTTCAGTTCAACAGGGCCAAACTACCCTTCTAATAAACCTAGTATCAAATCTGTTTAAAATTCACATTTCCTGGTGCTGTTACTATCACCTTGCTTGTTGCTCAATCTTATATTGTCAGGGTTCTTCTTCACTTTTGTATTTTCTTATGATTAAATTACATAAGAAAAGCTCCAAAAAATAAAGCAGCTGTGGAAAAGTAAATTGTCAGCAGCTAAAATAAACTAATTTACCTCTCAAAGTTTCACCAACTTTCAACTTGTAGTAACTTAAGTGAGATTTGATGAAAAGCAAACTGCTTCAGCTCTGTCAAAGGAGATGCAAATAAACATCAAAGTCTTTTGCTATGTATTTAAGACTAAAGAAATAAAATGTGAGCCCATTACGTAAAGTAACTGACAGTGAAATTCCTGTAACTCTGACAGTAATAAATTATCTTGGTTTTTTGTAAGGATGAAGATCTTGGAACGCGGGAGCAAATGTAGCCTGGCTGGTAAGAGTAATCACCTAGAATAAAAACACCCAAACTAGAATACTAGTAGTCTTTGGAAGGTCAGCCTGGAGCTCAGCTTTAGTGTAGGAGCTGAAGCCTCAGGAGGTATGTTCTGGACAAAGAGCAGCCTGGAATGAGAGTACGGAACAGCCTGGATGTAAGAAGAGCTATCCTTTCTAGTCTGGACAAATGATGACTCAAAAGTTCCAGAGGTGGAAGGATACTCAGTGACAGCCACTTCAGCTAGGACCTCCAAGCAACCCATCAGCTGAAGAGATTGAACTACTGCTCCCAGAGTTTAGCTTGCCATCTGGAAACTCACAGTCAAATTCTACCTCACCAAGCGCCATAGTCATACTGTATTTTTTAAATCTATCTTACAAAAGCAAGAATCATCTTTAATGATTTTTAACAGAACACGGGAGACACAAGATGTGTAGAAAAATACAAACACAGTATCTTTATCTTTCTCATTGAAAATAAGGCAAAAGTAGACTGGGATGGATGGATATGAATATTCATTGGTCTTAATTTGAGAGTCAGCTAAGTTCTAAGATGAGCTGTGAAAGAAAGAATAATTAAAGAGGTAGAAAAGGAAAAAAAATGTGGTTTTTAATTGTGGCAGCTTTGCCCAGATCTGGAAATCACATTTATATATGTTTGGTATAAGCATTTGGCTAATCTTTTTCAAACCTCAGTTCCAGCAGTGAAGAGATGAAACAAGCAAGTTACAGGAGATGAAATAAGCAGCTTGTTTAAAAACAAGGTCTACTCAAATGGATTGCTGAACCCTAATTTCCTTTGTAAAAATTGCTTCCAGTGTTAACGTTTAATAAACAGGTCACTATTTCTGAAACAGTGAACTGAAAGTTCAAGTGAACAAAGGACACCAAGCTTGTCACTTTAGACTAATAAGGGGATCACAAGCATCTGGAAAAAACTGTATATCCATAAGCATGCTGAGGCATTCCACAATAAGTTCATTTGTTGGCGGACCACATTCCAGGCACCCTGCACACTGTAACAGCTGCCTCACCCATTCTCTTTAGAAACCCCACAAGAGGGAGGTCAGAATCATATGCTTAGGACTGTCACCTAGGACTGGAGTTGAAGTTTTCACTTTGGAGTTTAACTTCAAAAGAAGTTAAAGATTTCCTGCTCCAGAAGCAGCCCATCCCACTGTCCCACAAGATGTAGTATTGATATGCTAGTGAGGCTATGTACTTGATGTTCTCTAACTCTTTTCTCTGAGAACCCTCCTCACGCTACAACAAGATGCTAATACTTCTTGTGGCAGTGCTGCTGTAACAGCTCTTGATCAGGTCCTCAGACTGTCAATGAAGAGTTGAAAAACAGTGCTGCATTCTTGTTTTGTCACAGAACTCAAATAATTTGAATCTTCTCAGTCTCCCAGTGCAGATGGCTGTGTCATACTATGGTATGTCCTAACTCATATTTTTGATGCACTCACTAATACTTTTGACATCAAAAGAACTTGATTAGATAAATTTGATAAAATATACCAGAATCTCCAGCTCACATTGCACTTATCTGACTGACCTGTTACAGTCCTCAATTTCTGTTGTCGTAGACTATCTGCTCTATCTGAGGAAGAATAAGTCTCCATTAGCTCTGGAAAGATACAGCAGATGGCATTCTCAGTTTATCTCTGTCAGATAGATGTTTACAATGCTTGCTCACACGGCAATCTTTAAAATTTCTTCATTGACTAATGGGCAGTAAAGAAGAACAGGGACTTATTTTCACTCAAGCAATCAGTTCAAATTTGGTTATAATTGACTCTAGCAGCACAGCCTTTTGGACTTCAGGCAACCTTTGTCTACCAGACAGGAGTGCCCCTCCTGTTGGATACCTTCTGCTAGGAAGAAGCTAAGAGAAATTCAAGTACCTGTGGTGGGATGTCCAAATGCAGTGTTCATCCCTGCCAGGTTCCCTTAGAACATATTCAAAAATGTTCCCATAGATTCAGTCTGACAAATTCACCTTAGCCAAGGAATATATGTATTCATTTTCTTTCCCAAATAATATGCCTCTTCTGGGTGAAATACTCCTGCATATTTTGGATGCTTGGAGAGCCTTTTCCTTTCAGACTCAAATGTGTGAGCCCTCCAAAAAAGTACTACTTGTTTTTACTACTATTCTTTATCCAAGAGAATAGCAATCCTGTGCAGAAGCTGCATAACTGTTTGCCTAAAGACCAGATTGCCTAAAGACCATTGAACTTGACCCTGTCAGTACTTGTTCTCAAATTTAATTGCTGGATGACCTTTGCACTTCAAACTTGTACAGTATTTTCTTAGATCTACTAACCCAGAAGTTTTTGTAATTAGTCCAGCTAACATCCCTGATGGGTACAGTCACATGGCTAATCTGTAGTGCTGTTTTACTTCACAGGAGAAGAAATATATCTGGTTGTTTTGGCATAACTAAATTGCCAAAACGATTGGGCCAGCCGAGTCACTTAACCTTCCTTTACCTAATTTGTAGCATTTACTCGAAGCAACAGAGGTAAATATGCTTTTTCTTTTTTTCTTTTCTTTAGCATCATTCTTAACTGTAAGAAAAATAAAATATTAATTAGAATTTACTTACACTGGCTCTTTTTTAAGAAACTCACTTTTGTCATTCAAACTGTCTGGCCAGATGGTTCATATACTTCATAGTATACCTAGGCCAACCAGATAACTTTTGAAGAATTAGTGATAATTGCAAGCTAAAAGCCCCACAGGATGGCATGCTTAACACAAAGGCATAGTTATTCCATCTTTTTAGAATGTGTCTATGTATGAAAATGTCTAAGACATTTTTAGAATGTATTGAGATGACAAAATTTTCAAGTAGATAGCTGAAAGTTGTGATTTCTTAGTGCAATATGACAACACGGTGGGATTATATCCCGTATGGTTTCATATTATCTAGAGATAATTCTACAGATTTTAGTAGGTGAAAAGAGAAACATTTAACTTCAATCTCTTACATATTCCTGAATGAACTTTAGTAATCCACAAAAAGGCTCTGGGCTAGGCTCTCAAAACTTTTTTTGATTTCAATTAAGACAGGTAGGAATACATAAAGGGAGAATTAAAAATAAACAGAGGACATTAGCTTAAATTCAGCTGATTTTCTCCCCCAAAGGCAGAGGAGACTGTAGTTTCAAACTAATATGCTGGAGGCTGACTGTTTGGAAAGCAGCTCAGCAGATAAGAAACAAGAGACCTGGGGAACTATGAGTTGAACATGAGGCAGCAATGCATTCACGAAGCCTTCAGCTAACACCATACTCAACTGCACCAAAAAAAGTACTGCCAGCAGGCCAAGGGAGGTGATGATTTCCTCTACCAAGCACTGGTGCAACCACATTTAGAGTATTGTGTCCACTTTTGGGCTCCCCAGCATGAGAAAGACATGAACATAATGCAGCAGCCACAAACAGCAAATCAGCAAACAGCCACAAAGATGATCAGGGAATTGGAACATCTGACGTAGAAGGAGAGGCTGGGGCAGCTGGCCTTGCTGGCCTCCAGAAGAGATAGATCAAGAGTGATCTTTTCAACATGTATAAGCATCTGATGAGGATGGTGGAAGGAGATAAAGATGACTGAGTTGGAGTCTTCTCAGCAGTATACAGTGGAAGACCAAGTGACAATGGGCAAAAGGTAAGTACAGGACACCTCACTTAAGTATAAGGGGAAAGAATACCCCAACCAAATGCCAACCTTCTTTATTGAGAGAGTGACCAAACACCGTAACAACTTGCCCAGAGTGGTTCCCAGAGGAAGTGTTTCCCCAGCTAAACTTGGTTAATAATTCTGCTGCAGTTTTATACCTCAGAGCAACAACCTCACCCTTTCTGAAAGAACATTGTTCACTGCCCTCAAAACTACGATGACAATCAACCGTTCTGACTCAATCCTCACAGGAACAAATCTGCTGATGAATTAAGTACATAGTGAAATCCTGATTATCAAAGTTACTGGGAGGTCTACCACTAACTACTAGGGAAACCAGGATTTATTCATTAGTCTCTCTGATAAATGTTGCAATTTAACTATTAAATGTTGTATTTTAATTACAAAATATTTGACAGGTTAACTATACATCCTGCTTTCATATATGGAAAAGGTGCTATTATAGTCATTTGGACATGGGTGCTTTAAAATCCCACCACTGTATTTGGAAATATCCTCACTGATTAATCATTTTAATGTTTATGTTAGAACACAGTGCAAGTCCTTCAAATGGCCTTTCTTGCTTAGTTAAAACTAAGCCTTAATAAATTTGTAATTTAGGATTGCATTTATGCTGCATAAACACGTGTATTTCTGAAATACCTTGGCTGAAGATCATGTTTTAAAATATTACTTTTGAAGTCCCAAACCCTTTAAACTTATAGGGAACCATCTGCCTTATGGCCTAATGGTGTTTCCCAGGGCTCAATTTTAGGGTCAGTTCTCTCCAGTCTTTGATCAACGACCTGGACACGAGTTGAGTGTACACTAAGTTTGCTGATGATACTAAATGAGAAGGACTCATCGATTCCCTTGTGGGTAGAGAGACCTTACAAAGAGATCTTGATAGACTGGAATGCTTGGCAATCACCAACCGCATGAAATTTAATGGAAGCAAAAGAGCTGGATTCTGTACCTGGGACTACAGTCATGGATGTCTGTATACACTGTGGGACAAGAGGCTGAAGTGCAGCCCTGAAGAAAGGGATCTGGGGGTTTTGATTGTTGGCAAGCTCAGCACGAGTCAACAGTGTATCCTGGTGGCCAGAAGTGCCAGCTGTGTCCTCAGTATGTTAAGCACAGTACAGCCAAACAGCCAAAAGGAGTGAATGTCCCACTATGCTCAGCATTGGTATGGCCTTACCTCAAGTACTGTGTGCATTTTTAGGCTCCACAATATGAGAAGAATATAGAAATATTAGAATGTGTCCAAAGGAGGGCAACAAAGATGGTGAAAAGACTAGATGGCTAGATTTATGAGGAGTGTCTGAGGATACTTGGCTTGTTCAGCTTAAAAAAGAGGAGGCTGGTGGATGACCTCATTGCTCTCTATAACTTCCTTCCATGATGGGGGAGCAGAGTAGGAGGTGCTGATCTTTGGTTTTGGTGTCTGGTGATAGCATGTGGAGGAATGGCTTAAATCTTCATCAAGGGAAATTCAGACAATTCGTCCCTGAGAGGGTGGTCAAGCAGTGGAACAAACTCCCCAGGGCATGCTCACGGCCCCAAGCCTGTCTGTGTTCAAAAAGCGTTTGGGATAATGCCCTTAAGATAAACGGCTTAACTTCTAGATTGTCCTGTGTGACATCAAATTCAAAGATCCTCATGGGTTCCTTCCAGCTCCGGATGTGCAATCATTCTAAGGAACCTTCCAAAGATAGATTTGAGCTAAACTCAGTAAGAGTAATTGAAATGCAGAATTTTAAGGTAAGTTATATTCATGGAATTATAACTGGCTTAATGGCTCATTATCACTAGATTTCAGAGAGCATATAATTACCTGTGATGAGAGTCTGTGCTGTAGATGATTTAGAACTGATAGCTGACACTGTGTTCTTTTGACAAGTTCTCTTGGAAGAAGACTACCAATACAGATTGTGCAGTGTTTAGAGCTAACAGGATGCCAAAGTCCTATAAAAGAAAGGATATACTGAGGAAGGCATTCTTTGTTGTTATTTTGTCATCAATATTACATTTCCAGCAAGTGTTTACAGCAGGTATAAATGAACCACAGAACACGGGCCTTCTCATTGCAGATGGTTTCAATGCTATGCAGAAATGGGCCTTGTGGTTTTTTCCTTGCTTCATTGCCAGAAGAACTATGCATGGAACTCAAATATCCACAGTGAAATCTTTTTACATTATATATACTCTTAATTCAAGTTTACTCTACAGTAAGCTTATTCTGCTTTCTCTTCCACTTTCCTAAAGCATTAGTTTTTATTCCAAGAGATACAGTACGTCTTTTCTGCTCATAAACAAAGTCTTAAAGTTCAAGTTCCAGTTCGCACACTGACATCTAGGCACCTCATCTAAGATGTTTATCAACAGAAGTCACCACATACAGACTCTATCTAAGTGTATCATCATGTGCATTAAAATTGTTTTACAATTACTCATTGGTATGTTTCCTCTTCCACACATAAGCTAGTTAGAAGCGTACTACATACAGACTCATTGTTCTATCTTAGCATCTCCTATCACAGGATAATCTTACTTGCAAGGATTAGTACCACAGTCTCACATGAGCTATGCAGATCAGGGATCAGTCAGGTCCAGCACCTTGTTTTTATAACAAAGCCTCGCTTTCTCCAGCTCAAAGGATGAACTGATTCCCCTGTTTTATTCCAAATATATATGCTAGCACTTTTCTTTAGAATAAATTTACCTTCTTTTAACAGCATTCCAAGTTCTGCCCTGAGTCTGTTTCCCATTTCAATCAGCTGCCGCTTTTCTTGGCTCAGAATTGAGATTTTTCTTGCTGCTTCCTTGAGTTTATTTTGCATTCCTCGTAGAGTGCGTTTGACACAATACTGACAACCAACACCAGTACCTACATCAGGTAACTGTTGTCCAAAATCTACCATGTTTTCTTCAAGAGCTTTGGGTTCTGGCTCCTGAATAAAACAGACAGTGCTTATAATGAATATTTTGAAAGTGAGGTCTGTAGGTTCAGAGATCTGTACAAATACGCATGAGAAGCCAGTTGAGGAAAACGCGTGAAGTTGAAGACTACGGCCCATTTTTTAGGGTCCATTTTCAAGATTATGTTAGCAGTATAGGGCAAATTAAACTGCGGAGCAAAACACTGTAACAGCCTGAGACATTCCCACAGATATTGTTAACTATCAGTATAAAATAATACACATAACTGTATAACTGTAAACTAAAGAACATTTAATTTTAAGATAAAATGTGGAAAAAGCCTCTTTATACCAAATAGCAATCTGCTACAAATCCTTCTTTTTTTAGCCATTGTGCACATACAAACATAAGGGGTAGATATGACTTAAAACATTTACTGAAAAGTAAAGATTCTACAATCTGTTTTGTCTCTGCCAACCTGAGTCCACCTGCAGATATATATTATGATAAGGTATATACCCAAAAGACCACATCCTTGTTTTTCAAGACCTATATACTGTCTTCTTTCAGTCCCCACAGAGGAGACTTTTTGATATCCATTTAAATAGTCATCATTCACTGAACAGTTATCTCCCTATAAACATTTTACATTTCACGCATTGCCACAAGTATCTAAATGTATCATGTGCATTAAAATTGTTTTATAATTACTCATTGGTATGTTTACTCTTCTACATATAAACCAGTTAGAAGCGTACTACACTAACTGTGCAATCCGAATCAGTTTTCGACTAAATCGCTCTAAACACTACAATTCAAGAAGTACACATTGAAAGCTATTGTCCATACTGAGAAAAAACCAAACCATTGTTGCCTTATTGTACCATGCAACTCCCATGCTCTTATTTCTTTGGATAGTTTCATCATGAAAAGGAAGGCTCTTGAAAACATACAGGAAAAGCATGCAGGCCTACAAACAGTATGGGGGAGAAAGGTAGAGAAATTAGTGCAGGACTAGAGTCTAAAAATACTAAGACAGCAAAGTAAAAGGAAAAAGGAACACCACTTTGACATGCATCTATTTGTATAAAAGGAATTAATACAAGTAGCCACAAATTCTTACAGTCTTGCCTTCCTCAGTGCAATTGACATACTAAGGCTTAACATAAAGAGAGGTGAAGGCAATGACCAGTTATGGCACCACTTGTTCTCACACTGTGGACCACCTTCACCAGATAAAAAGGCAAAACCACATCACCCGCCTGGGGCATGGGATGCCACTTGCTTAAACTTTTATTTTTCCTGAACTTTCCAGAAAAAGATTCCACAGCATTGCACAGACGTTTGGGTTTGGTTTGGTTTTTTTTTCAGGTGACAGACTGTAAGCTGTAGAGTTAGGAGTGGAACTCAGAAATCTTTTTACCTTTAGATCTGTGCAAAATTCTGCAGTACTAAGGAGAGAAAACACTGAAAAAATGGGTACTAAGGAAGAGTGGAAGGAAAAACTCTCCTCAGAGCTGGTACAAAATAAAAATACACACACACTCAAAAGTTTACATGCTCTTTTTACTAGTTTCCACAATAAACTTTCCTCTTCTTTAGCATTGGAGTCTATAATTTCTAGATTATGGTTACAGAAACTGTTATATTAAATGGAAAATAGAAAACTAAAACTATGGCTCTCTTTACTGACTTCACACCTGCACCCCTATGTTTAGTCACCATTATTGCTCAACAGATTCTGAACTCCCTGAGGTAGAAACATTTTTGCCTGTAATTCTTCATGGCCTTAACTACATCCTTAGCATGCAATTAATAAATGTAAGAAGCACAGAAAAAGTGCAGAAAAGTGCTAAAGATAAGCACTTGTGAAATCCAGTAAGAAATTAAAATGAAGTTTTGCCCATTGTTTTTAAGATATTTTCAGGGCTGCTTCCAGCTCAGTCTATGTCTAAGAAGTCTTGTTATGTACTGAGAAAGAAAATATAAAGCAGACAGCAAAAATAGGCAGGAAACAATACTTCAACTTCAGTGAAGACAGCATCAACTACAGTTCCAGCATTTTATTCCCTTGAAGTTTTGGCCTGCATATCCCCTATTTGCTACGTGTCTATACATATAAAGCATAAGTAATTCAGCACTTCACAATGAAGGTGCAAATCACTGCCTGAAATTGTTCCTGTTCTCATATCCAGCCATGAGCATTCAATTATAATTCAGCATCATGAAGCAAAAGATTAACCTCTGGAACAGAGAAAGTTCATATCTTACAGTCTCCAAGGCAAAGTCACTCTCAATTTTTTTTTTTAAGGCTCTATCCTCACTTACAGAAATGCAAAGAAAATCAGAATGCACCTTGGACAGTAGTTTGTAAAACATTTTCTGCAGCAACAACAAAAACGAATTGGTATAAAATGTAATTTTCACCTAATTCTGGAAGTGGCCAAAGAGAAAAAATAAATCTGCCCTGTCTGTACTGGCACACAACTTTCTAAACATAATTTGACAGCATGAACAAACAATTCCCTTCTATATTTAGCAAAGAGATAAAACTGCGATTAAACATGATCTGTGCATGGTTGGTTATGCATGTTTCCACACAAGGTTCACAAGAGTCCTAAGTTTTATTTAAACATTGATATTGTTTCAGCTTTTAAAGCTCTTAGCTTTTCAATCAGGACCTTTCATGCTTATTTATTACTTAGCTATTATTTCAATTTTCTTGAACTTAGATCGTTACTGGTGAGTCCTAACAGTAAGATTAAAGCATGATAATATACTGGTAGATGATACCAGTAGATCTTACAGACGACTTGACAATTGGAAAACCCTGATTTTTTAAAATTGTTTTTTAAACTATCTTACTTCAGACTCTGTTTACTACACCATGAAGTTGCTGGGAGACAGGAAGAGGAGAACATACAGTGACTTACTCCTTACATAGTACTAGATATTTGTCCCAGTTTTCAATTCCGTTATTATTTTTCCCTAGAGATGCCATTGCCACTTGAATGCTCATATTGTTCTTACCCTTTAAAATAACACAGTGGGAATGATGTTTGTAAGCCCTTGAACAGAGCAAAATATGCTCCCACACCCAGTGGGTTTTTCCTTAGTAGTGAGCACTCCAAGACAGCACTGGAGCTTGGTACTTTCTCCTGGTCATACCACGTTGCACTTGGTATTTTAAAAAAAAGGCTAAAATGTGGATTTACAATGGAAATTGAGAGGTGACACACAGTAGCTTAAGCATTTGCAAGTGGGAAAAAAACCCATCAAAAACTGGCTTGCAAGGTCAGAAATTACTTGTGCCAAGGGACGACTAGTCAAAATTTATTGCCTTGAAAGAATAAGCGTAAGTTCAGCTGAAAAAATCTTTGCTGGCTCTCATCTAACCAATCACATAAGCACATATTAGTTCAGTTTATAATATTTATTCACACAAAAGTAATACACTATGTATTTAATTACACACACGCATACATATACTTTTAGGTAGTTTAAACCTCATCACACCTTTTCTGTGTCCGGGTTTACCATACAATCCAACTTAGTTGAGCTGACTTTGACGTTGCTCAGCATGGTTCCAGTTGAAACTTTGTTTGTGCTCAATGAACCTAAAAGAAGAGTATAATATGAATGTATATGTATTCATAGAGAGTTTCGGTTTTCATAGCAAGAGCTCCTTCAGAACACTGTCTCATGCATATAAATATCTAGTTACAGAATCATAGGGCCACAGAATTATTTAGGTTGGAAAAGACCTTTAATATCATCAAGTGAAACCAGTAAGCTAACACTGCCGAGTCCACCACTAAAACATGTCTTCAAATGCCCAGGCGTACATGCCTTTTAAGCACCTCCAGGGATGATGACTCAACCATCTCCCTGGGCAGCCTGTGCTTGAATAAGCCTTCCCAAAAAGAAATTTTTCCTAATATCCAATCCAAACCTCCACTGGCATAACTTGAGGTCATTTCTGTTGTCCTATTGCTTATTAGTAGGAAAGAGAGACTGATCCCCACCTCACAACTTCCTTTCAGGTAGTTGCACGTAGTGTTAAGTTCCCCCTGAACCTCCTTTTGTATACCACTTCAGTGCATATTCTGTGAACAGATACACTGTAAACTCCCATGGCAGGGGGGTTTGGACTAGGAGATCCGTTCCAATCCAAACCATTCTGTGATTCTACATACTGGCTTCACTATCAGGAATTCTGTCATAACTTGTAATATACATATATTTGCTTCACTCTTGCAAAATATATACACAGTTGCTTTTCTAGTGGTAATTTTGTAGTGACTTATAATGTGTGTGTGTATTTGTTTCTACTAATAATTGTTTTGTAGTAATTTGTAATACAGAATCTCAGACTACTGTGTGCTTGTGTACTGTGCAATCTTGAGAACCCCACAGTAATGATTTTTACACACTCATGGATTGGGTAGCCCTTATAGGTTGTGGCTGTGACTGCTAAACTTCCTTAACTGAATTTAAAGTTCTTCATCAAGAGTTGTCACCTTGTTCTGCAAGCTGTCTGTTTTCTGTTAAAGGAAGAGAGGACAACATCTGCTCATCAAGACTCTCCATTTCTTTCCTCATTTGTGTAATAGCATTCCGAAGACTGGCATTCTGTTCCTGCAGCTTTTTTATTTCCAAGGCAGGAATATCTTTGTACAGAGAACTTTTATCATCATACTGAAATATCTGGAAAATAAAAGTAGAAGACAAAAAGAACCCTTCATTAATAAGCGACACATATTCTCTCCACACCACCACACATACAGATCCTCATACTTTCAACCCATGAACATACGTAGGAGAAAAGTACTATAGACGGAGAAGAAATATATTTGTTTATTGAGGATTTTCCAGGGAAAAAAGTGCTGTACTGAGAACATTATAGGAGGAGGCACAGATGGGGAGGACCACGGTGCCAGAGCTGGCTGTGTTTTATAACTGTTGTTCTGCAGGTGTCGTTTATCTCTCTTCCATGCGTAGGTAACCCCTCTCCTTAAGGAACCTGCGGGCCCAATAGCAGTAATAGCAGTCTCCTTTCTGACCTGTCAAATTCTTGAAAGCGTCATCGGAGATCATCTGTTGACAATAACATTGTCCTGGTTTAAAAGACAGATATTTGCCAAGGAAGATGGGAATCTCCCTGGAATGGAAAGATCACCCCCTCCCTCCAAATTATTACGACTTCGAAATTATGGGGCTTCCAGGCACAGATATGGAAAAAGGAATAACAGTTCCTTAGTAGACTATATATCTATATAACAAGACAAAACAACAGCAACGACTAAAAGATAACCCAGTAACAGCCTTTTCCCGCCCATCAAGCAATTTCCCTTTTGGTGTAGTTACGACGATAACCGACAGGGGGCGCTGTTGGCTCGTGTCGAGGCGGAGAGGATGCAGTGATTCCCCCGGGCCTCCAAGTGCAAGATCAGGACCTCCCTGGTGATGGTGGCAGCTCAAATGAGAGAGAGGGAAGAAGGATTGACTCCCCCAGGCACCCACGCGATCGGTGATCGGTCTTCGACACGGCTAACGGCAGCCGGTACACCCTGGGAAGGGAGGCAGGGCTTTACCACGATGTCGCACTACCGTACAAAGAGGTCCGACGGCCGTGCTGCTCCGGCTTCAGGCGGTCCTCTATGCGGTGGTTCCGGAGAGGGGCGGAGGGAATGACTTCCCCAGGCACCCACGTGGACTGTGCTGGTCTCCCTCGGCGCTGGCAGACGGCGAAATCCCAGTCAGTGGAGGAGCCGGGACTCCCTTTCTCTCTTGCAAGCAACGGACACACAAGCCGGCGGCAGGCAGATCTCCACGGCAGTGTTGAAAAACCGCTGCGCGGGAGAGGTCCAAAGCGAAGAAAAGCCACACGACCGTCTCTGCTCCCAACCGGGCAAAGACTGCCCACCCCCAGCTAAGAAACTGCCAAAATAACTCTGCTCCCCCGCCCACCCCGCTCCCCCAGAACCACTACGACCGTATGCCAAGGCCACGTCTCTTGTCGCTGGATCGCTATCCATTCACCATCTCCCTGACAACAAATGGGAAGAAAATTCCCGGGGGGGTGGGGGGGGGGGGGGGGGGGGGGTGTGTGGGGTGTGGGAAACAAACAAATAAATAAATAAATAAAGGGGAAAAAAAACCCACCCCCCCCAAACAAAACAAACAAAAAACCCCAAAACCAAAACAAACAAAAAACCAAACCAAAACAAACCCCAAACAAACAAACAAAAAACCCTAAGCCCCAACAAACATAAAGAAGCTGGATGTCCTCCGCTAAACCAAAAAATGGGAAGGAGTGTATGGAGTACACCCAGATAACCTGGGCAATGGACATTATCTAGAAAACACAGACATTGATTTGAAAACACGTTTCCTGGTCACTTGAAATTCCAGCACAATCTTCAGGAAAAAATACCTAGTAGGACCAATGGGATATAAAGACGGGGATATTAGGGCCCCGATATTATTTACTTTTGCTGTTTCTTCATTCAAAGTATGTCTGCAAAGATTTTTAAATGTTTTGTTTGACCAATGGTAATGTATTATAACTGTGGTTTCATCAAAACAGAGAATGTAGAATTTAGATTCTACCCCTGTAAAAATCTTCTTTCACTGACAGAAACATGTGTCATCATCCATTTAAGAAATGCAGATACTATTTGATACAGGAATATTAGAAAGCCATGCAATAGGAGAATATACACTCCTACAGTCACTAAACAAATCCTAATTCACAAGCCGTCCAAATATGATGTTTTTCACATGGAAAAGATCGTGAAATGTCTTTCGAGTATTTGTATCTAAATGTTGCTAAAATGTTTCTTGATGTTTAACCCTAAGCTTAAATTGTTGCAAAGCAGCAGTTCTGCCTTTTCAGAGGGCATGCCAATCCATGAGGTGCTTAAGACACTTCAGCAAAATAATGCAGCCTCAACATTTATGCCTTGCACAGCCTCAAACACTACTCCGTTTCCATCTTCTCCATCATTCCCCACTTCCTTCAGCCCCCTTATTTTCCCAGTCGTACGTTTGTTCTGCAAGTGTGATCTGAGAGCGTCATCTGGAATGCCAATGCCCTTCAAATTAAATTTCCATGGCATAAAGACAACAGCTGCCCTGCAGTTTCTTTCTCCTGCCCTAACAGTACAGGCTACACAGAAGATGAGAATAATCACTATTCTGCTTTTGCAATCTCTCCGAGGCTGTTAAGGAGAGTCAGGGAGAGGCACTAGTAGGTAGCAATGCAACACCCATGAATTTTGGGACCCAGGACTACATCTCAACCTGCAACGTAACACATGAACCATCACAGTTTAAACCAGAAATGCAACTGTTCCAGATTTTTGTAAGTGGAAATGGGTCTAGAGAGAAAACCCTAAAAACCCTAATAAATCAGAATTACTTGAACCTCTCTTTCCTTTTCTGTGCACTTGTATGATATTATTAGCATGCTCTAGTCCAACAAACATGACCTAAATACTAAAATATAAGTTATAAGCAAGATTTTCCAGGCTGGTGTGTTTCACATCTCAGTTGCTTATTGTAAGGCCAAGGATGTCTACTGCAACATTTCTAGCACACTCCTGGGGTCTCAGACCAATTTGAAGAAAGGACCTGTATACTGAAGATACTATACTAGGGTATATTTAAATTTTAATCTTTCTTGCGTCGGTCATCTGGACCAGAGGCTAGCCAGCATACTATTCCTTCCGTATGAGGACTCATTGACAAAAACGTCTTAGTCACTTTTCTTCTTCTGTTTGTTTACACTTCATTTTTTACGGAAAAGGTTCTAGACTAGAATAATAGACTTTTAAATTTTGTTATTTAGTTTTTTAAACACTGGCCCTTCCCATAAAAAGGAAAAAAGAGCGAAAAGGTTTTGCTGAGATGGGTACTGCTTATCCTACATGCCGAAAGTGAAAAAGCTGGAGTTTTTTAAAAACAGAAAGAAAAGAGTGACAATGAAGACAGTCTTGCCAACCACAGTTGAACAGAACAGTGAATAGAAAGAAGAATATAAAGAATATAAAGAAGAATCCCTGCCCTGATTCTCTTGGTATCTCAACGACCAATTAGCAGATCAGTCCAGTTTGAAATGAAATGGGAAAAACTACTTGCTCCATAGCAAGTTTTTGCTAGCACTCTACTTTTATCTATAATAAAAATTGTCTTCAGGAAGCATCTTTCTGAATACAACACTTTCTGCATTCAGGAACTACTAGGCTTGCTTAGCACTGCTTTTTCTTAGCAAGCTTTGGTAACATGCTCTGAACTGGTCACTGGTGAGCACCTGTAGCTGCCTAGTAGAGTGCACTGCAGCATACTCTTTCAGTCTTTTACCAAAAAGTTTTCTACTCCTAATTTGTTATCCTTCAGCATGACTTCAAACCAGCATTATGTTTGCAATTTTGAATGGCTTTTTAAAATATATGCATTTTAATAGGTAGCAATGAAAGGAAAACTAGTTAGTGATACTAAAATACAAGACATTATTTTAAAAAGCTGGCATATTAGTATTTTGAAACGTTGCCTTGAAATTTTAACTTTACAACTTTAAAATCTACCTTGAACTGCAACTGACATAGAACTTCAGGAATGAAGCTCCTGACATTAATTCTTCCCATTTGATTGCCATGATGGTACAGTACGTTGTCACATTTTGGAGCAACTGTCTATATCCAGCTTGCTCCTTTTGCCAGTGAGTAATGAATGAGAGCCATAATTAAGACCATGACACCTAATCCATGTGTATTCCAGGCTAGATATGTCTGTATTTTGAATGAAACATATGAAACAGATGAACTGCTTACAGTAAGTCCAGTGGGAACAAGGCCCATAAGGCTGTTATCTTAGAATGAATTAATCTGTGTCTACTATTAAGTGTTGTCTAACCTGTTTCTCCCCTTCAGGTGAAATACTGTGATTAAACCATGCTTGTATTGTCTGTTCTCTCTCAACAGTCAAAGCAGAAAGAACAGTCTTCACTTCATGCAACCTGTAGTCTGTTTTCTGTAGATCAGCTTCAATCTAGGATGGAGGGAAAGGAGGGGCGGCAAAGGATGTCAGTAGCTCAAGGACAAAGGGATGGAGAAAAGAAAAGGAAAGGTAAGGAAGGGAAAGGAAAACGAAAAGGGAAGTAAAAAGAAAAAGAAGGAAATCAAAGATACTTTAAATCACAGCACAGGGACTTAAGCACATCCCTTTTGGCTCTGTCAAAAACTGCCTTAACAGATGAATAATTTAGCTTCATTGTCTTACCTTCTTTATGCGAAATGGAACATGCTGATTTATCTCTCACATGTGTTCACATGCTACAGTTATTGATGCCTATGAATCACTTTGGAAAGACAATGATAAAATAGAACACTAGAGTAAATGCCAGCATTCTGAACTTCAGAAACAAGTGTTTCCTCTGTACCTGTGAGTTCACAGGGCAACCAGGCATTGAGAATTGTTAGACCATTGTGCAATAGTCTCAAAACAATAAACATGTATTTAATTTTTCAGAAGCAGAAGTTTGTACACTACACAAAATAAGAGGTTTTTTTCCATACAAAAATACCCAAGAGTTCTCCAGGACTAATATTGTTCCCTTGATAGAATTTAAGTGGTACTCTGATCTGAAATTCTTTCTGTCCTGGGGCTGCTCTAAGAGAGATCTTTTGCTACAATGGCAAAGGAAAAGCATATCTCAAGACGACTTGATTATGTGGAAAGGGAAAAAAGGCCACTATTAGAGAGTGTTCATGGAAATTAATCTGGCCTCTGATCAAATACATGGGATGAACTGCTGTGCATAATTCAGAATTACTGTTTTACAGATATTTGAAAGAAGGCTAAAGACATACTTCCCTGAGAAACACCATGGTGGAAAGACTCCATAGCTTCTATGCAATAGATGATTTCTTAGTGTTAATTTGAAATTCTTACCTCCTCTCTTGATGAAGATAGTCTGTGTGTTAGATCCTCTGATTTCTGATAGGAATTACATTCAGCTTTCTCACAGAGCTGCTGCCAGTTCAGTTCTGTTTGCATTTTACTCTGTTTAGGAATCCATTCTCGCTCAGCTGCCAGAGATGGTTGTTCTTCATACCTATGATACACAGAGAAAAGCTGTTGATTTCAGCAGAATAAATACTAAGGAGGTTTTGTGGATATTTTTGTTGTTTGTTTGGGTCTGGTTTTGTTTTGTTTAATCCAGCTTTGTTTATTGTCCTCATCTTCTTTCCTTGTTCTATTTTACAAATTATCTATTTTATTTTATTCTATTCTACTCTCAGCATTTTACAGAACAAAAGCATTTTAACTGCTTAGAGCTCAGTAGTCTCTGAGGGTCTATCTATATGTGTATTTAGAATCAGCTTTGGAGGTCACCACAACTCAAGTGGCATAAACTGCCTTCAATACCAATACTGCTCTCAGTACTTCCATCCAAAGCATGTTTCCGTTTTGCTGATATCAGAAATGAGATACAGAAGAGCTAGGAATTAAAATTGCTGCATTGTCGGGGCAACATTTCTAGGCTAAAAGGCTGCTGCATTTACATACCTTGAAAACACAGTGTAGAAAGAGAAGAGATAGAGGGCGCAAGTATTAGAAACTGAAACTATTAGTTCTCTAATCAAGAACTCAGGTCAGAAAACTGCAAAGATCAAAGGTTTCTTCTGAAGTGCCATCAGAGTTTAAACTGCATGATACAGAGTAAGCAACATGTGTAAATTTACATTTAATAAGGATACATGCAGTTGTGTTTCTTTTGCTCTTGCTGAGTGAACAGCAGTTGGTCATGCATTCTTTATAGTCAAGACTGCAGTAGGACAAAGTGGTTTTAGATCCATTACTATAGCAGTGTCCTTTAAAGAACGCCCAAGACAAGTAAACCAAACCAGAAACTAAACTCCAATCGTGCAATATTCAAGATGCAGGAATCCATGGATACCTCTAACGGCCAGGTAACCTTTTGCTACCCTAAAGGTAAAGTTTATAGGCAGAAATAATTTATTTTATTACACAAAAACCAACACAGCTAGAAAAAGATGGCAAACTTCTAGGCATACAAGCCCTCTTCCTGAAAGTTTGCCTGTTTTTCTCAATGGTATTGAGTTGGTTAAATGTGAGGGGTTTTTTCTCCTCTACCTATATAATATGGTTTGTCAAATTATTAAGGTATCAATTACAACAGCACTGAAGCAAGTGGACATGGGCATCAGAGAAGAATCCAAGTAATGCTGGATGATGATTAGTGAAGACTGCACATACAGAGAATAGAGATTTTTGAAGAGTGAATTTCTCATTACTAGCCCTGGAAGGATGACAGAGGTCTTTCAAATACCCATATACAGTTCTTGGTTGCATAGGAGAAAAACCAGTCACTATGAACACTATGAATGCATACCACAAATGCCCATGCTTCCTGCTATCCTGGAAACTGTGCAACACATAGGTGGAAGAAAACAGCAAAAACAACAGTCATCTTTTCATGTGTTTCACACAGGAATCACTTTAGATTATAATACACTCATTCATTCTGTGAGTAAAGGGTAACAGCTTAAAACAAGTTACCTTAACTTCATGGGACAGAACTAAGTAACCCTTTTCAACTGTCTGATTGTGAAACTCACATTCTCTCTTTTTAATTTCCGCATCAAATTCAGGAAGCACTTCCTACAAAGGGAGTAACAGATGGGTAACACTAGAACAATGGTACTGATGGAAACACTGGATTGTCTCAGACCTTTCAAACACTGTACGAGGAGTTTAACAATTGTATAATCTTTCTCCATTCTAATAAGAATCAGAATGTGCTGAATGAAACCTATCATTTGGTCTGTGGTAGGTCCCCTAAGATGACTTGTACAGCAAAGGGGAATTTAAGGAAACACATCAGCCAGACAGTATCCTTTGCAAAAAAAGATGATTTCATAACCACTGGGAAGAGAGGAGAGAAAAAACCCCTTGTTTTACAAAACCCCCCACCATCTTACAGACATGAAAGTTCAATTCCTTTGCAGCCATCTGAGCACCTGTAATATGTCAAAGACTATGCATTGCAGAAATAACTGAACTTTATTTTAATTTCTAGAGGAGCAGAAAGGTGTTATATCTCCCCAGTGCTAAAAGTTATGGATATTTTTTATTTATTTTTTAAAACTTTTTCGAATATAAAATAAAAAATCTTAACAGAAGTTAAATGTGGATTCTAAGCACATGAATAAAGGGATATTGATTATTAGGTACAATCTACTGTAAGTTGCACGCAACTTATATAACAGATATGGATCTAGTGGTGATAAAAATTTAACTGTTTCCCTCTGGTTTTGCAGAATGGCCATAGAAACAGCATAAGAAGTAGGCAGTTAGAAATCACATGAAAAAATTTTAAAGGTACATCATAGAGACATCTATTCACTAGTCTAAGCTTTTTGTTTAAGTTAAGCAAAACAATTCAGTACTATTAGAAGCGAGAGTTTTGGCTGCAGTCAAGAGGCCTTTAAAGTGTATACTTGCAGAACTACTAAAGAGTTAAGAAACTAGAGCCTTACTGAAAAGTTGCTAGAAAAATACTACCACGTTTTCCACTCTGAAGATGAAGTGACAAGAGGGCTGCTGGGAGAAAGGATACTGTGGGAAAGGCTTCTTCCCTTCCTCCCCACCTTGCTCCCCTTATAGCCATTGAATTTGAATTTAAAGGAAAGGAATAAAAACAGTCATATTGTTTGTCATACTTGGGAAAACAAGAATCTGTTGTTAGAAGACTTTACAGTTCAATCCCAAGTATGAACAGTACTACAGAATGGACATTCTACTGTGAAATTCTTCCAAAGTAACATTGCAAGTTATTCCAAAACATGGAAATTAAAGACACCAGTAAAGACACCACTGAAGAAGTGTCAAATTGTTGCTTCATCTATGTTTTGTAAGTGTATGAGAAGCTCTTCATAAAGAAGCCACGGATTTTCCAGGAAACAAAATGGTTGCAGTGAGCTGCCATCCAGTGGCTAAATGATAAAGTATTTTTTAAAGTGTTTGAGAGAAACTACTTTGATGAATTAAATTGATAAATCACAACTGAAAACAAGAGAATGAGATCACAAGGGATTTTGCCTCATTGATACAAAACCATGTTAGTTTAGGGGGAATAACTGCAGGAGATCCAGTGGCAAGCATGGAAGATGTGCTTCTTTAGTTGTAAGCATAAACAATGGAGATAACTTTTTTCTTCTCCAGTATGAAATCATGAGTATTAGATGAGCAGCCTTATGCTTGTGGACAGCAGCTAATCAGCTTTATCATTACAGTTCACCACACAATACACCGTAACTTCCAAACCAAGCCAGTTACCAAATATCATTCAGGTTCTCATGCTTCTTCAGGTAGGTTCATAAACTGTCTTTGGGAAGCCCACGGGAAAGAGAGTCCTGGATGAAGATTCGTTATTTTAGCAGGACTACTATATTGAGGGCAGCGAGACCTGGATTGGCAGGTGTTGGATAGTAAAGGCAACTGCCTAACAATATCCCTTCCATTAATATTACATATTGGTTCGGTCAACAGGCCAAAAATTAAGTGTTCTAAGGACTAAACACATTCATACGTAAATTAGTAAAAGTAATTCCAATATCAAATACATTTTTATACACAAACAAAGAAGGAAAGTTTCGCTATTCTTTAAAGTTTGTTATATAGAAAGAGGTGGTATAATGCCTCCCTAGGGTATCACAGTTGAAGACCAAATTTCACTGTTAGTAAGATGATCCTTTTACGGTTAAATGATAGGAATATAAGAAGGAGAAGGGGAAAAAAAGCGCCTTGTAATTAGGAGTATGATAAACAGTGTACATTTATCCATCTTGCCTAAGGCTACCTCTGCTTTCTAGATGCTGACCTTTCCTGTAGTTTCAAGGTTAACGAATTTAGCAGTGTGCTTATGACAAAAAATAATCTTACACAATCTCACATTACTAAGCATATTCTTAGCAGTTCCTTACAAGGGGCAGCTGTCAAACAAGCATAGCAACAGCTACTACACAAGCACAGCATAATTTTCTAAACTGTAATTACAAATGTAATCGATTTTTAGAGGACCAAAACAATAAGCAAAAAAAAAACCCCAAAAAACCCCCAAACTTATACAACTACAGCAATGTTAAACCACAACATGCTAATTAAAAAAGATAAAATTGAAAAAATGATTGCTAGATGGGACTGCAGCAACACAACATCACTTGTCCAACATTCTTATACCAGTTTCCGACATCAGTGTCTTCCAGTTCTTGAATCTTTTGCTCCATGTGAAGTTTCAGGTTCACATAATCCTCATGCAGATGATCTATGTGGCTATTCCTAGAGCTATAAACAAAAATCAAAAATAAATTTACATTAAAAAGCATGAGGGATCCACACATGAAAGTTTTTGAATGATAACACGTAAGTATTAAGAGGAGATGTTATAATTTCCTAAAGAAACCGTCAACATAACATCTTTTTCTCATAATTTAGTGGAAACCAATTATAACAGTATATGTTATTTCCCAAAACAATCCTTCAAAAGGTTAGTTGCATACAGAATATAGAGGATCTGCTAAAAAGTAGTGCAAGACCTCCACTGAAGTATGAGTTCCTCCTCCACTCAAAAATGTCTGTTACATAAGAAAAAATTGCAAAACAACGGCTGACCAGCAGATATCTGATCTTTTAGATACATTTAAAAAATAGAAGCTGCTCTGTATCTTTTCCACTCCTCTCCCAGTACTTTTAATTGCTATCAACAAAAAAGTTTCTCTGATATCCAGTGGAAGAATACCAGTAACGTCAGGATTTCAAACAAATCTGAGGAGCTGATACTGGTACCAAGACCAGTTAAGTTCTCTAATGGTACACTGAACCTTTTAAGCTCTGTATTAATCCCTGCAAGACTTAACAGGTTTGCTGCAGCCTGTCACACAGCCAAACAAACCTAGATTGCTATCATGCTGTTCTGCAACCTTCTATTTACTTTCAACTCTATATTACCATATTTTTATGTAGCTGAATGACCATTGCATTTGATTAGATAAGACTGATCATATAATACTTACAGAGACAAAACTCTGAACTAGAACTGGAGAGTCACAAACAACTAAACGCATATTCACTTTCATATTCTGCTAGATTTTGCTTTTAAATTTACACTTCACCTGAATTAATCTGAATCCTATAGCCAGCACTTATGCATACAAACCAAGTCTATCAGAAGTGCTGTCTCAGTGTAGTCTAGACATGCATTTTTACACCTCTCTTGTTCATCCCAAAACTCTTAAGGGCAAGGCAGATCAGAAGAATGATTGCTGTACTGTGATCAGTATCCAGCTCAGCCTGGCAAAGAAATTTAAGAGACTCAGACTCCTTCTTCCATTCCCAAAGGATATGCTCCATGTAAAATTCCTGAACTGGCTTTAAATGAATTTGCATATACACCACACTAACATCAGGCATTTAGTAACCTTGATAAATTCAGTGTCTTGCCCAGATCACCCACAGTAACTAAAAAAAGTCATTTAAAATTTAGCCAGCCATCTCTACATTATAAATGTAGTTTGATCCAGAACCGTTTACAGCACTTTACAACAATTACCATTTTAAGCAGAGAATAATCCCAAAGAGACTGTTACTTCCAAAGACAGTATTTCCATTAAACAAGAATTATGTGCAGATGGAACTCAGGAAACAAGCATTTATTCCCTTCACCCTGCAAGCTGCACACATATTTCTCTTCAAGATATGTATGATGAGTCAAGTCACAGTTCAGCCTTCTTTTTTATTAACAATATTAACTGCTGTGTCCGATTTGTCTGCTTTTAGTTTAAAAAGAAAATAAACAACAGAGAGCCTGTGCTTTTACAGGCAAACCCTTTACTTGCTTCACATCCATTTCTTCCTGTTGTTTATTCTCCCTATTTGCCTCATATCTAATTATAAATTCTGTAGAAGAAAAAAACCAACATTGTTTTTAAGAAGTATAGGTGCTTTAAAAAAAATTGTTATTTCTGCTCAGCTCTCTACAGAGATTTGGGAAAATCTCTGGAGTCAATACAGCTTCTCTCACTGTAGAGAATTATTCTGTGTCACTGATTACAGATAATCCCTTCTGAATAAGCAGGGATGCAGAGAACAAATTAGACAAGCATGCCTTTCAAATAGCAGCTCTTGGACCTCTTTAAACGAGAGATTTTCAAACCAGCAAATGCTATGCAAAATCTCTATGCTAAAGGATGTCACAATTTAAATAATTTTTTTCTTCACAAACAAACTAGACAACTCTAGTTCTCTAGGATCAAAAAATGAGTCTCTGATCATTGGAAGTGAGAAGCATAAAAAATTCACGCTTGCGTTTCCCATGTATACCGAGGAAGAAACCCTGCTAAAGGACACAATCATCTGATGGTCTTTTAATTTTGCTGGCCAAGATTTCACATATATCCCTAAGTCAATTAAAATAATGTTTTCTCTTCATATTCTGATTCTTGCTGGCAATGTTCAAATCATGCTACCATGCACAGATAGTTGTAAGTACTATCTTCTTCATTTGGGTAAGGAGAAGTAGATGATTTTTTAAAAAAGTCACTATCGTGGATATTCATGGACAGTACTGCCTCCCTGCCTATAAAATGCAACACTAAGAAAGATCTGCTCTTTCTGTATCACACTTCCAGCTACAGTTGCTCCAAATGTACCAGGTGGCTACCACAGTTAAAAAGATTAACTAAATCTGAAGTGCACAGAGGGAGAAAAAGGCAATCGAGTGTCGGCAAAAGAAAACACTGCCAACCGAACAGACGGCTGGCCAGAAGCAGATCCCACAAGGAAGGATTCCATGGAGGGCCCAGAGGGTCAGATGTTCTGAGGCAGAAGAGCAGATGACAGGCAGACTGTCGAGTTCAAATCCGTTAGACGAAGGCAGTAGAGAGCAGCACAAGAGAATGCTTTGGACTCAGGGACAGCACAAGAGAGGACACTTAGCAGGAAGGGTGCAGAAAGACAGTGGGTCCCCAGAGAGAGAAGAGGGCGCGAGATGCGCAAGGCGACGCGTGGGGAGCTCCGAAGGACAACCTGCGGCACAATGGGATGCTGTGCGACCGCACTGCCTTCTGGTGGAGAAGTCCAGTCGCGACTGGCCTCCTGACGACACGAACCTCCACGTCCCTCCGCTCACGGTTGTAGGCCTCGTCTCTCTCTCGAGCCGCGGCGGGCGGGGCCGTGTCGAGAGGCGGGCCCGTCTCCATGGGGCCCGCGGCGCCACCGTTAGGCCTCTGCCGCTCCGCCCACTCTCGACTGCGAGCCGCCTCGTCTCCGGCCCTCGCTCAGGGAGGCAGCGCCAGCCCCCGTCTGTCTCCTCTCCTGCTCAACTAGCCGGCGCTTCTCGGTTCCTCGCATTGCATTCACTTGCAGGCACCCGGCAGCGTATTCTCGCCTCCTCCCCGTTCCATCCTCACTACTCTGACACAGCAGCCCCTTCTCTGCATCGTGTGAGCACGGGCATGCTCCTTTGCACCCCCGGTCTTATTTAGTAAGAGACCCTTCTCCCAAAACACAGCTACTACTTGTCCCATGCTCTCAGATCTCACTCTCTTATTCACTTGTCTTCCTATACATTTTGTTTATCCAGCTCTTCAATATTAAACAACTTCTCCTTAGCACAGATTAGGAAGGAGACTCTTGGCCCTTTTCAAGTACAGCTGTTATGGATGTGAACAAACTTCCCATTCTCTCTGAACTCCCACTGCATCATGTGAAAACCTTTAAAAAGCTTGTAAAACAAACTCAGGCCAACTGCAACACGAGGTCATGCAGCACAGATAAATAAGTTCTGCTACCAAGGCACTTAATTATTAAAAACTTGTCTTGGTTTGAAAGACAGGTGTCTGCTAAGGAAGGCAGGAGCCTCCCTTGGAACGGCAGATGCAACCCCCCTTCCCTCCGAGTTATTATAATTTTGAAATCAAGGGGCTTTTAGGCAAAGATATGGGAAATAGGAATAACAGTTCTTTACTATTATATATCTATATGTGTAGAACCAGTCAAACAAACAGCAATAACTATGGCAGTAACAGCAAACAATCACAAACCCAGTCCCAGCCTTTCGGCTGTCAGGCCCTT
>NW_024581084.1:3229719-3278091 GCF_017639235.1 Corvus kubaryi
GTGCGATGGTTCCCCCGCGGCTGCAGGGGGCGCTCCGGAGCGAGCTCGGGGAGCACACGGTAATGGCGGCCTGGGATCCCGGGAAGGGATGGGACAAAGGCTTCACAAACGCCTGGGGAGCCGATCCCGGTGTCCGGCTGGACCCTCGGGAACAGCAGGCTGGAACAGCAGGCTGGAACAGCAGGCTGGAACGCCAGGGACGAGCACAAATCCCGGGTGGCAGACGACATGTATCCAAACTGCGGAGCTGCGGTGGGAACCCCCCCGGAGGTCTGGGCAGGCTGGGCGAGCAGGGCTACAGCGCAGCGAAGGCTCGAAGCACCGGGGGTGACAGGGTGGCCACAGCCCGGCTCCCAGCGGGGCAGGGAAGGCGGGCTTGGGATCCCGGGGTTTCTCTGGCAGAAGGAATAAAAGCAGCCGAAGAAGCAGCCTCTCTCTCTGTCCAAACGCCGGGAACTGACTGCCCACCAACCCAAGTGAAAAGAGTAATCAGATGCACCCCAGCCCTGTAGCCAGGCCTTGTTTTTCTTAACTATCCAGCAATTTGTCCCCCTAGCAACACCTATGGGGAAAACTCCTTTAACAGAAAGAACCCCAGGAGAACTCCTAAAACCACAACAACACTGTATCCATCAACTAAACCGCATTACACTGTCTGGGTGAGACAGAGGAAGATGTAACACATGAAGCAGGCCTAAAGCATGATTTTCCCTTAGTCACTCTAGATGACTTGCTTGTCTGGAAGTCATGAGGCAAACTTCCTGTAATGTTGTCACTTTTCTGTTTTTCTAGATCATATAAACAGCTTTTGCCTTCCAGAAACTTGAATGTTGCACCCAAATGATATCTGAAGTACACTAATTTAGAGAAGATACAGTATTATCAGTAGTTCTTATAGATCTTTCCTCGTGTCATCAGAAGAGAATCGTGTGTCCTCGCCCCAGAGTGGTTAAAGAAAGAAGGGGTTTATTTTCAGCAGTAACTAATAATGAAAATTAGAATCAGAACGAACAATTTCACTTTTGAAATAAAGCAAGTTCCATTTAGCTAATTATAATTTCAGAATACTGCAATTATTAAAGGGATTTAGTTCATTTATTTATATGAATCACCTCTGGTTTAAAATACAATGGTGAAAACCGGCTTCAAAAGATTTTCTACATCTGAATACACAAAAATTATAGCGCAAGTCCCAGCATAATTTATATTCTGCAGTGGGCCCTTCAGAGCACTCATCAGAATCAACACATAATAGGCAAATGTCTAAATCCATACACCATTCTCACTGCTGACATTCCTTACATCTTTATATTAGGCATTGCCTAACCTATCAACCGCATTATCTTTTGCAATCCTTCCTCCCCTCTGCCCCTCCTTTCAAATTAGCTGTCATCGTCTCCAGTGTACCTTCAAACAGCCCCTAGTCACGTAGTTAAGTGCGTTAGTTCCCCAAATGAGTAACTGATGACTTCCAGTGACTTAATAGTGCCCTGAACAGATAAACTTTGATGGTGAGTAAAAAAGATTACAGTCTATATACAATGTCAGTTTGGGGATTGATGTTGAAACCTGAATACACCTAGTCTGCAAGTGAATGGCCTGAATTCAGATAACGGTGGACAGGCAAAAACTGGTTTAGTCTTTAAGATTAGCAATGTTGGTCTTACTCTCTGTATGTTATCTACTCAAAATAAACCACATGGCCTTGCTCATCTTCACACATTACTGCAATGAATCCTTAAGCATGTACAAATGGGTACTAAAGTTCAGCAAATTGAACCAAAAGCCAGTGCAAACATCATGTGCAAGGGAAAGAAAAAACTTCTAAGTCATTAAAAGAGCTTCAGTTCCTGCCTTGGTATTACATGATTTCAGCAAGTAGGTTCTAAAATATTGGAAGCTACAAACCTGTGCAATACCATAGTTCTCAAAAGACAATATTGTATCCTACCTATCCTCTTCTAGTTAGAACCCTGTGTATCTCCACATAGGTTATAGGAATCATAGAATCTTTTAGATTGGGAAAGACTTTTTTCAGGATCATCGTGTCCAACTGTTAACCTCCAGGGATGGTGACTCCACCACTTCCCTGGACATGCCATTCCAATGCTTGGCAACCCTTTTGGAGAAGAGATTTTTCCTAATATCCAATCTAAAGTTCCCCTGGCACAACTTGAGGCCATCTCCTCTTGTTCTGTCTCTTGTTACCTGGGAGAAAAGACCGACCCCCACCTTGGTACAACCTCCTTTCAGGTAGTTGTACAGAGTGATAAGGTGTCCCCTGAGCCTCCTTTTCTCCAGGCTGAGTCTCTCCAGCTCCCTCAGCTACTGTCCATCAGACTTGTGTTCCAGACCCTTCCCTAGCTCCGCTGCCCTTCTCTGGACATGCTCCAGCCCCTCAATGTCTGTCTTGTCGTGAGGGGCCGAAAACCGAACACAGGATTTAAAGTGTGGCCTCACCAGTGCCAAGCACATGGGGCCAGTCACCGCCCTACATACTGGACTGTGTGCTAGAAGCACACAAAAGAGTGGAGCACCGACTCCTGAATTTCTTCAGCCCCAGATAGCCTTAGGAGTGCTACTTTCTGTACTGCACTTGAGAATCCCACCACAAGTTTCATGTATGCTAAATAGCAATATCAACACACACTCAGTTTTATAATCCAGCCTTTGTATGACTCGCAGTTGAGTCACAAGAGATTAACGCAGAAAGCTCATTCCATCCTGATGTAAAAGGAGGGGTATGTTATGAAAGCATATTTGCAGGGAGTGCTCCCTTGGTAAAGGATAAGAAGGGAAGCCTGTAAGTTGTCTACGGAATGCACAATATCACACTCAAAATTACCAAGAAGAAAACAACGAAGCAAGGAAGCTAGTAAGAGTAATTCTCATGGGAGGAAACAATGAAGAAACTGTGATCGCTCCCGGGAAAACAGAAACGGCAGCACAGAACAAACCTCAACCGCAGAAACCCATTCATACGTTGTAGTCCACTGCTCAGGTCCTGCTCCTCCGGACAGCCAGTGCAGCATCCACGCCGGCAGAACCCAGCCGTGCCTTGCACTCTACGCAAGCAGCGCAAAGCTCGTGATGATGCCTTGTGAGGCCCCGGGGCCCCTGCGCCGAAGAACCTGTAGCGGAGGGAAAGAGTCACCGTGGCGGCGATAGGACCCAGGGGGCGCCCCGTGTGGCAGGGCGGAGCGAGCAGCCACAGACCCACCGCGCGGGAGCGCTCCCCAGCCGGCGGGACCAGACGGGCTGGGGCGGGTCTGCGTCGGCACACGGGGACAGCGGGCTGCGGTCCGGCGCGAGCAGGGGCATCCTCACGCTGAAGCGCGGGACGTGACTCAGGTACTGAGGCGGAGCCATCGTGCGTGATGTTGCGGGATGCTTGCCTGGCCCAGGGGGACGAACGCCGTGGGGAGCGCGGGGTGGGGGGTCCGGAGCCGGGTGAGCCGAATCCAGAGCGCCGGGCTGACCGAGGGCGCTTCTCTCCGTGGGGCTCTCCGGGCCACCGGATGCGCCCGAGCGCCGCCCAAGCTTTGGGCAAGCGCGGCATAGGAGTCCCGGGTTCATCACTCGCCCAGAAGCTGCGCTGGGCGCCCGTGGGGCGGTGAGCACCACGCCAACTGTCCTCGCACCCGTTGGCACCACCCCACGACGGTCGGCGGGGCGCCATCCCGCCGGCTGCGTTTTTCCCCGCGCATGGGGCCAGGCGGCCGCACCTCTGCCTCGGGAAACCCGCGTTGCCGTATGGATCGCCCAACGTCCTCATCGGCATCGGTCTGAAGCGCTGTCCGGGCGCTGAGCGGTGCTGGCCACCGAGCCCCGCTCAGCCTGCTAGGAGAGAGCGCTGCCCCCGGCTTCTCCTCTGGCAGCCGGGTCACGCCTAGGCGCGTAGTGCCGCCGGCCCGAGGGGGCACACCGGTGGCTCGTGGGACACCCGCGAGCTCGGGCTTTGTTCTCCACATTCATGGCCTCAGACTGTTACTGGGCGCCGAGGGTCTCCGTGAAAGCCTCGCCTCCGTGGTCCCTTCGCTACTGCTCACCTCCTATTTGAGTGTCGAGCCCTGGGAGGTGAATTTCGGAATTATTTGTCACAGCAGTGACCGTTCAGGTCCGTCAGAGCGAGCGACGCGCAGTCTGAGGGACAGTCCCCTCATAAGGACATCGTCGCAGCCCCGGGCATGAACTCCGTTACTCGGTTCAGCAAGCACACTAGGAACCGTGGGGCGCCGGGGCGCGGAATCGCGCGGCGTCTCCCTGGTCTGCGTGAGCATCGGCTGCGGCGGCGACCCAAGCGCTCCGCGGGAGTCGTCTCGGCCGAGGGCTGCGCCGGCTACGTGCCCGCCCCGGAGCGCCGCGCGAGCGGTCGTGGCCGTGCCGACGCCGCGACCGCCACCATTGTTTTCCCAACCCCGCTCCCCCGCCGCGCGGCGGCCGCCGCAGCCCGTCTCCATCTCTTGGGAAAGAGCCCTTTTCTGATGTTGCTCGCAATCCGCCTGGAGGGGTCTGCGGCTTGCCTTCTAAGCAATTCTGTGGAGAGAAGAAAAAGCGCTCAAAGGTGGAGTTGAATTCAGCAATTCAGCTTCCTCACAGGCGCAGACCGTTAGCACTGGTGGAAATTCACTCCCCTTGGGCAGCGGATTTGCATGCTTTTGGGGTAAAGCAATTGGAAAACCGTTCAATTTAGGATGTCACAGAGTAAAGTCATGTACGGCTTTGCAGTGTATATTTCAGAGGAAGCGGTGCGGCAGTCAGCCGTTTTAAAATGCAAACCAGAATCTATTAGTAGAATACACCTCTTGTGGTTCAGTCAGAAGTATAACTCAGAGTATATTATAGAAATAAGAAGGTGGCATTTTAAATTGAGACTGAAGTGGCAATTCACATATCTCAGTGTATGACACCCTATTATGCAGCTGCACTGCCCAAAGTGGTTGTGTAAAATGACACCTCTGAGCCAGACATCTTTCCTCACTATATTCAGCTACATGTGCTCACCTAGCTTGAGATACAGTGCATGTGCATGTGAGCACTTCATGTATTAGGGTAGTTCCATGGTATTCTGCAAAAATAAACACAGATGCCCAGCTGGTGACAGGACTAGACCCTTAATTAGTATTTATCTAGCTCCATCACTTTTTGGTTTCATACTAAACAATATAAGGACACTTCTCCACTGTAAGCAATTGGCAAGCATTTCTGTTTTTCTAAAGCTTCAACACATTGCAAAGACATCATAGCTGCAGGGCTGAAATTAATTTTCATTATACATGAAAACGCATTGTAAGTTGTTCCTAACTGAAGTTGGGATTCTGCAACTTGTATCTTTGAAAGCACATGGAAAACAGTCAGATAATTGCAATGCAACTGAAGGCATGTCTCTTTTATGTGAACACAGAAAGGGCATGTGCTCTTTGGTGTTAAGGTGCTGCTGTGATGCTGACATTGATGAACTTATGGTAATGGATGTGGTGTAAAAAAACCCACAGACATTTAGCAAAATAAATCCACTTCTCCAGAAACTGGGCATTTAATATAGATACAGTTACTCTGGAGGTCGACAATGCTGTTGTAATAGGAGTAGTATATTTGTTTTCCCAAATAATATAAAGAGCGGCACTCTAACATTTTCATGATATAAAATAAAACAGGCAAATAAATAGTCACAACTTTCCCTGTAGAGCACTTTACCTAGATAATAGAATTTAGACTGGTTAGTATTATCTGCTACACATAAAATTGCAGTGTGAATTTATTGTCACTGTGGTCTGCTAATAACTTGTGATGAATGTTACTCACTGTGCTGCAGCAGTGAACAGTTAAGATGTTTTGAGGCTAAATGGGGACTGGAGATTGGTTAATAGACAAGAGCTGGTATGGAACATCACTTGCAGCTACAGACAGCACAGAATTAAACTAGGAGTTCTGAGAAGGAGATGAGAGAATGGGGAAAACTGGCAAACCCTTAGGAAAGGCAGCAGATCCGGAAAACTGTCTCTGTTGAAACGGAGGGGGCCAAAATGGGACAGTAGCAGTCACTGTGGGGCCTTGCAGGGAGGACAGGAGGTCAGGATAGGCATTGGTAAGTATGGCAATGATTTTGTAGGGAACAGAAGTTTGCAGCAGCCTGTGTAATGAATATATAATTCAACTGGCTGATACTTAAGCAGGTAAGCCACAAGAAATGCACTAGTGGGCTTTACCAGTGGCCCATCTAAATGGCTTTATGAGGTACTTGAGTTGTAATAAAATTTGATTTAAAGATATATGCATCTGTACTTTAGAGAATCAGGAAGGAGTTAAAGTCATGCTGAATAGGCAGATGTCAGTGATGTCAATAAAAAGCATAGTTGTTTTAGATGTAGAGGGCTATCATAAGGGTCTGGAGAATATTAAAATAAAAATATTTTTTCAGGAATCATTTCCTGCAAAATTTCAGTAAAGCTGGTTAGTTTTAGGATTCTTCACTTAAAACCAAGAATAACATGCATATTTTGTTTAGTCTGCTTAGATTTTAATACCCTTGGGCAAATACAGGAGGTTTATGACTCCTATTAACACAGTATTGAGCAGCCTATGCTTTTCAGTGTATTCATACCCCCAACACCCTATGACGAGAGAATCATTATTTTCTTTGTTTCACAGATAAGAAAAGTGAAGGAGGATGTCTGCGTTGCTCAGTTTAGATCATCTTCCTTATTTTGTAATTATACAGTTCTCAAACAGGTGGGATTCCAGACTGAGGTCCTCACTGAACTGGGTTCCCTACTTGGAAGCTTATGTTCTGTTTTTGACAATAATCTTTTATTTGTATCACAGAAATTCAAGGTCGTCTTGATTTCAACCACAGTTAGCAGAAATTAATTATTCTTGAGAATTCTTGAAATTAATTCCTCTTGAGAACAGGAAGTTCTCAAGCTATATAGGTCAGCCTACATGTTCATAAATGTCCTTCCTACCCATACTGCTGACCAAGAAGTACAGCTACATTGCCAATAAGAGTATTGGCTAAACACGAATAATAGATTCTTGCCATTTCTAACTATGCTCTCCTCTTATATACATCATCCCAGAAACCACACCATCACACCACCCACAATGCTACCTGCAGTCACCTAATACTTCCTCCTAACTGAGTCTATATTAGTTTCCATGACAACAAGAAGATAATATCAGGAAGATGAAACCCCACAGATTTAACTACATTTGCTGCCTTTGTTTTACACATTACCAAACCCATTCATGACAGAAGGAATCTGGAATAAATACTGACAATACTATCATGTTTGTTGTGGAGATATGAAACTGAGCCACAGCCAGTTAAATGTAATTCTTTGCCTCTAAATAGGGCTGAGCTAACAAAAGCAGAAAGCAAAGCAAGCTGTTGCAATAGTTAGGTAGTAGCCTCCTATCTTAGCAGGCTTTGACAGTATCCCAGCACTGTAGTGAAATCCTAAGTAAAAATTTTGCCTGTGCTGAACCACAAGCCTGCCTTTTCTAAAGGTGGTAGCCCTTGTTGGTACATTTCACACAGGAACCTCTGCACTACTTCCTTATTATTTCTTGAGGTGAATACAGTCTTAGCCTAGTGAGGCACACCACAACAGGATGAAGTGCATCCTTGCTGTGTTTATGGAGACAGGCTTAATTTAGTTCTGGTTAATGGTCTTTTAATTTTGATGTGTTAACATGAACAACTAATGGACAAAACCAGACGAATAACATTGATTGTAGAATCATAGAATGGTTTGGGCTGGAAGGAACCTCCAAGTTCATCTCGTTCCAACCCCCTGCTGTGGGCAGAACACCTTCCATTAGACCAGGCCTGGAACTCTTCCAGGGATGGGACAGCCACAGCTTCTCTGGGCAACCTTTGCCAGGGCCTCATTACCCTCACACTAAAGAATTTCTTCCTAGTACCAGACCTAAACCTACTGTCAGTTTGAAGCCATTCCCCCTTGTTCTATCATTACATGCCTTTGTAACGAGTCCCTCTCCAGCCTTCTTGTAGCTACTTCAGGCACTGGGAAAGTGCAATAAGGTTTCCTCAGAGCATCTTCTTCTGCAGGCTGAACAGTCTGAATTCTCTCAGCCTTTCCCTTTAAGAGAGCTGTTTTTGATGCATGTGGGGGTGAAATGTGAACCACCCTTAAAAGGATGGCACTTGATCTGGTGTGCTAGTTTGTGGTGATTTTTAGCCAAATGTGGTAGTAGACATGACGTAAAGAGTAGTAAATGGATATTACTGTGTGTTTCCCTGTAGGCTTATTTTTATGAAGTGCTGGAAAGTAGGCCAGGTTCCCTCACATCAGCAAGTCGAGCTCTTTCATCCCAGCAGAACATAAAACCGTTTTAGAGACTGTTCCTCATGGCAAAGCTGGTAAGTTCCGTAAGGCACGTGGAACAGAATATGTCTCTTACAGGCTGACTTGCTCTGCTGGGCATGGAAGAGCTCAAGAATAGCCAGAAAGGAGAGTATTTTCCTATCGTGGGAGAACCGGGCTCCGGCAACCGCGGTTGCGAGCGCTGGGCGGGGGTGCGGCCCCGGCCCCGCCCGCGCCGCGCGCGCAACTCGCGGGCAGCGCCCGCCCCCCCCGCCCAAGTCACGTCCTGCACGTCTCAGTGCGGCTGCCGCCCGCGCGCGCCCTGCTGGGGCATCGCAGCGCGGGGTCACGCGGGGCCGCGGGCTCCTGCAGCCCCTGCTCCGAGGGTCGGAGTGGGGGCGGGGGAACCGGGTCTTCCTCCGAGCCGCGTCCGCACCAGGCTCGGTGCGCCGGCTGCCGAGTTGACTTCTATTCCCCCCGAAAAGCTTGGACAGTTCTCTTCTGGAAGGAATAAGCGTGCTGCCAAGTAGTTCTTAACGGTGTTCCTTCTCAAAGCCACTCGCCGCTTCATATGGCGTGGATGTAGTTTGCTATCGGGGTTCAGTACTGTAGGTCTGCAGAGGCTGCCCTTAAAAACAACTTTGCTATAGACGCAGTAAAGAAGACTGCCCCAGCCTGTGCGAAGAGCTGAACGCCATAAGGCACTGAATGTCCCCATCCAGCACTCTGTAAGCAGTCTGGAGACATTTCCAGTTGCTGTTTTTCAACAAAGCATGCTCATATATTATTACTAACTTCGTGTTGCATTAGAAGGGTAATGGAAACGAACAGAAACTGCCCAACCCTTCCCCCAACATTTTAAACCTTCACTCCAAACGAAATGTTCTGACAACTTGGAAGTAGTGCGAGTGATAATGCCTCCTACCCCCTGGAGTCCTTCAATTTTACATCTTATTTCTGTTCTTTATACATTTGAGCCGAGATACTTCCATCAGCATTACCTCTGTTATCATTAATATTACAGAGTTGCCACTGTCACAAGGATTACCCTTTGTGCATCTACTCCGTGCTGTCTGGTTATTGCTTTAAAAAAATAAGTCCTTATTTGAAGAATGCTTTATACCTTGTGTCAAACAAAAGCTACTGGGAAAAAGAGTTTTGAAGGGTGGACAGATCCCAGTGTTGGGAGTCTTGGCAGAGATGCATCTTAAGACTTTTATTTAGCAACTCAAAGCCTGCTGCAGGAATTGCCGAGTCTACCAAGCTGTGCATTTTTAGGAACTCTCACAGCAATCAGCAAATGAGCCACAAACACCTCGATGACTAGTTTTGTGGAGGTATTCTGTTTCCCTTCTTGTTAAAACATTTTAAGTTCAAGTTGTTTGGACTTTAAACAAATTGTTTTCTGTTTATATTTGATTTCCAGAAAAGAAGAGGTGAAGCCAATACTGTGAGGCTTACTGTGCCCATACAGGCCAGGGCATTAGAACAGCCATAGTCATGGCCAGATTTATTTCTGTATCATGTATATAAAGTTGTTTCTTCCAAGAAGTGGGAGTGCTGGTCTAAATACTATAGTAAGTACATCCATACCGGCCTATTAAGAATCGTGCATCTGGTGCTCAGTTGTCTAGACAAGTCTGCATCAGATTGTTGTGTCATACATAGTCTGGTTCTGAAATGGAGCTGTGAGAATTACGTAGTTCCCAACTTACAACAATCGCTATCCAGGCTTATATTGTTGAAAGCAGAAGCATTCTTTACTCATGTGCAACTATGGTTGCACTCCTCTTTTAGATACCACTGAAGAGAAACACTGACACAATCAATTGCACATTAAAGAAATGGCCAATTTTTGTACATGTAAGATTTAATGAGTAAGATCCTTATTTGAAGGTCACCTTAACATTTTCAAGACTTGTGTAGAACACAGATCCTACAAAAACCTAGCTGTTGTGATGCAGTAACTCCCTGTGCTCCTCACATACAGGGACACTTTATGTGCCTTTTCAGCGTCTTATTTACCCCACATCTCTCACTTTTAAAACCTGGCAGCATTACTGTCTAGAAACATAGTATTATCATGACAAAATATTTTTAGATGCAAAGGTGCTTATGGCTGCATATAGAAAATGTGAAAAATGCGATTCATCAAATATTACTTTTTCTTACTGATCACATAATAGCAACAATGGAAAGTATTTGCTTCAGGCGGGCAGTTGTACTGAGCACTGCTGGAGTTAATAATTTCCAGCATCCACAAAAATGGCTCGTGGAGATTTTCATTGCAGTTTAGCTTACGAACTTACCTGATGTGTGAAAAATGATAGCTCATCATCATCTCAAAAGGATCTATCTTTTCAAGAGAGCAGCGTATCAGGGCTGTACTGTTATCCTCGGTGGGAAATAAAAAACCTGGGTGATTAGTCCACCATTTCACAGAACACTTGTGATGCACCAAGCCTCCTAAGCGAATAGGCCAGGAGCTTCATGTAACAAGGTCTTTTTATATAAAAAGTCCTGCAGACTTTAATGCAGTAATTATTACATATTTGCAAAAGTCAAATAGACCCCTGAGCTGCTGTAATGGCTTCAGTTTTTCGATGAAACAGTGATTTATTTGGCTGAAATCCAGTTCTGACTTTGAGAGCTGTGAGGGGACATTCATTTAAAACTCAGCTGTGTGCATCTCATTTTCATGTATTTTTGCAAGCTCTGTAAGAACTGAACTCAAACAAGGAATAGTTAAAATTGTACTGCATCCTCAAGACTTATTTAAAATAGTTCCATGCCTTAGTTTTAATGGTAGTGCAATTTTAGACACTAATTGCTTTTTGTTTCTTAGGGAACACACAAGCTGCTTCATCATGGGAGCTGTAGTAGCTGACGATGGTCCATCTGGTGTTAAAGCCCCTGATGGAGGCTGGGGCTGGGCTGTCCTTTTTGGCTGTTTTATCATCACAGGATTCTCCTATGCCTTTCCTAAGGCAGTTAGCGTCTTCTTTAAAGAACTTATCCGGGAATTTGGCATTGGATATAGTGACACTGCGTGGATTTCCTCCATTCTGCTGGCCATGCTTTATGGAACAGGTGAGTAGTTATCTGGTTTTGAAACCGTACTGTGTCATACAATTAAGTTTGTAACACAGCCATTTACAGTGTGTATCATGACTGCATATCATTCCTTGTGTGCAAGTAAGGCATTCCAAAGAAGAATTACTATTAATCACTTAAACCAAACAGTTATTTAAGCCCATCCAGCTTGGATTTAAAATTACGTGTCTTTAACTCAGTAGCTGCTGAAGATGATGAAAAAGAAAAATCACAAGGCACTCTGAAGACAAAAAAGATTGAAGTATTTGACTACAGAGGAAAGGACATTTTTCCTGATTGGCTTGACTGTATGGACAGAGTACAGAACAAGTCAGAATCATTGAGGAAACACCTTAGACCTTTAAGATCATTGATTCCAACCATGAACCTAACATTCTGAAGTCCACCAAAGAAATACAAAGTGTCATAAAATCAGTTGCAAAAGTTGGTTTATCTTAGCAACTGTAATTTGCTTTTCTTGCCTAGGTCCACTTTGTAGTGTATGCGTCAATCGCTTTGGTTGTCGCCCTGTCATGCTGGTGGGTGGCCTTTTTGCCTCAATGGGGATGGTGATAGCTTCCTTCTGCACAAGCATCATTCAGATCTATCTAACTGCAGGTGTGATTACCGGTAAGTAGTACGCATTGCTGAAAATGAGTTAACTTATGTCTTAGCTTTAGGCTGAAATTTTGTGTAAGTGAAAAATACCTGAAGTATCAGGATCACCCAACTGGGCTTTTATAAAGATGGCAGATAAATGTGGAAAAAAAATGTCATTTATTTCTGTTATGAATGTTTAATAGTGTGAAGTGTAATCATAAAGTACAAGAATACTATGGGGGTAGAATGCTTTGTGTTATCTTGGGATTCTTTTGTCCATTTTGAATAAAACTGTTTTCTCTTAAGTTATGAGTCAGAAAAATTGTAATTAGAATATCTTTAACAGTGATACTGTAGGCCAGTATTAATTTTTACATACCTTCTGCTACAGGTTTGGGTTTGGCACTAAACTTTCAGCCTTCACTCATCATGTTAAACCGTTACTTTGACAAACGCCGGCCCTTAGCCAATGGGCTATCTGCTGCTGGGAGTCCAGTGTTTCTTTGTGCTCTCTCACCGTTGGGGCAGATACTACAACATGAGTACGGTTGGAGAGGAGGATTTCTTATCCTGGGTGGGATGCTGCTCAACTGCTGTGTATGCGGAGCATTAATGAGACCTTTGGAGCCACCCAAAAAGTCTGAAGCTACCAAAGAGCCAGTTGAGAAGAAAGTAAAGAAAAAACTTCTGGATTTCAGTGTGTTTAAAGACGGTGGTTTTGTAATCTATGCTCTAGCAGCATCTATCATGGTGCTTGGCCTCTTTGTTCCCCCGGTTTTTGTTGTGAGTTATGCCAAGGATTTAGGGTCTCAAGACACCAAAGCAGCTTTTCTTCTGACTATTCTGGGATTCATTGATATCTTTGCTCGGCCAATCTGTGGAATGGTAGCTGGTCTTAAATGGGTTAGACCACGCTGTGTCTACCTCTTCAGTTTTGCTATGATTTTTAATGGCTTTACAGATCTTATGGGTTCTATGTCTGTTGATTATGGTGGACTGGTGGTCTTTTGTATTTTCTTTGGCATTTCTTATGGAATGGTAGGTGCTCTTCAGTTTGAAGTTCTCATGGCTATTGTTGGTACGCAGAAGTTTTCCAGTGCTATCGGTTTAGTGCTCCTGGCAGAAGCTATGGCTGTTCTGATTGGTCCACCATCAGCAGGCAAGTATGCCATTTAGTTCAGAATTTAAAATTGTGTGCATTGCATCCATTTACACAAAACGTAAGGGAGCAGAAGAAAAGATGTGAGTCACTCGAGAAATGCAGATTGTTGCTAGTGCTGCACATGCTTCAAAGGCTTTCTGCAGTTACACTGAAATATCCGAGAAGGGGTGGAATGAACCTTTTCCCTCTTGGATCTATTTCAGGATTGGTTAAATTGCCATCTGGAGATGCTATTTCTCCTCTGAAGGCCTGCACTGAACTTCTTATTGGTAGATAGCTGACTGGGATTCAGAACATGAAACCTGTCAAGTTTCTTTGGGAAATACTAGGATACATTCTCGATATGGTAGACTTGGAGGAGGAAAGAAAACATCTGAAGGAAGAAAAAAAAAAAACTTACGAGGAGGACTATAAAACTGGAGTGATTTAAGGAAGGTAGAGTGCTTCTATTGCACGTCTCACAACCCAAGAATAAGGGGACATGACAAAATAGTCAAATTCATTAATTTGAAGTCAAAAGTGCAAATTAATTACCAATCAAAGAACATACATTTTACAGACCCTGAACTGAAACACACTTTCCCTCCCAAAACCCACCAGGTCACTGCCATGAAATGTCTACTGTTTATACCAGACACTAAAAACATCAAGTATTTTTACTGTGACAGAACCTCCTTCATGGGAAAACCAGTACTATGCACTCTGATCTTCAGGTTCGGAGAGGCACTTCCTTCATATCCTCCCACTTGTTCTTTCCATCCACCAAGTCCCTTGAAAATTCACCCTTACCAGTGTCAGAATCAGTCAATTACTCCAGACTATTACTCTGACTATTGAATAAGATTTGCATTTAAAGCAGACAGTGCACTGCCCATGTAGAAAGGTAAACGAGATTGGGAGCAAGAGGATAATGATGACCAGATCATGATACAGATGATACAGATCCCAGCCATGGATGCACACATTTTTATCTGAAACACAAAGCGCTTGTTTGATGTCTTGCATCTGAGGGCGAGGCTGATTTTATTTCAGATGAACTGCATGCCTCTGTGTGTGCAAGGGGAATACGTGTTTCGGGATGTCATGTAAAGTCAGTGACTGTTAAACTGAACTGAAATAACTGACAAATATTTTGTTACAAACTTGTTAAAATTCTATTTCAAAAAACTTGGTTAGATAATCACGGTGATTCTAGACAGGAGAGTCAAAATATTTTTAAAAAGCAGAAAAATATTCACTGCAACATAATCACTTTTTTTAAATTACCTGGAATGTTGCCTTTTTCAGGAAAACTCCTGGATGCAACGGAGAGGTACATGTTTGTTTTCATTATTGCTGGAATTGAAGTTACCACCTCAGCCCTTGTATTGGCCTTGGGAAATTTCTTCTGCATTCAGAAAAAATCAGAAGAACCACATACAAAAGAAGAAGCAGCAGAAAGAGAGGAATTAAACAAATCTGAAAACAAATCTCCTGAAGATGCCAAGGTGGACTCTATTGAAGTGGAGCAGTTTCTGAAAGATGAGCCTGAAAAAAATGGTGAAGTTGTAACTAACCCAGAAACATGTGTGTGAGCATGACAAGGAACCGCAAAGTGTTTAGAAAAGAAAGATTTTCAACGCTATTTATTTTAGAAACAGAAATAGTTTAGGGCTGGGCCATCAGCTTTAGTAACCGGGGGCTAGTCAGCTCATCAAGTTTCTTTGGAAGCTGATTAGCTAGACAACATCTTACTGGAAAATTAGCTTTATCAGTAATAGGTGGAGCATTGTGGTTATACATTTTATGTGAACTAAAAAGCTTTTATGAACACAAGTAGGCTCTTGCTATGCATCACCAGAAACTGCTCACTTGGAAGCTATAGGAAACGTATATTCTAAGAAAAGTGGAATTATATGTATGTTCTCAGACTATTGATGAAATCGCTGTGTTGTGTGGCTAAATATAATTTCCCTGTGTTCTCAGTGAAGGGAAAAGAGCTTGAGATGGATAAAAATCTCAGGAACTTAAAGGTCTCCATTAGGTTTTTGAATTTCTTACCTTTTTAGACTTTTTAGAGCAATTGGCTCAGCCCTAACTTAATTTTGATAATATCTGTAACTTTGATTTATGTAAATGCATTTCTGCCTAAACCTGTAACCTTTGCAATTATCATCTGGAAAGCCTGTTTTTGGAAAGGCACATTACAGATAGTGTCCTCAGCAGATCACACAAGTGGTATTCTGAGGTGGTACTAAAAGAAAAAAAATGAGCAGAATGGATCCTGACAAACCGTAAGCAAACAAAATTAGCCCACAATTCCACATGCTGTTTTCAGTAAAATTTTCCTAGAGCACTGAAAAATATTACAACTAATATGGAGAAGATGATTAGGTTTAGTAGAACAAGGAGAAGATGATTATTAGGTTTATTAGAATATTCTGAAGAAGTGTCCCTTTTGCTTATAAAAGAAATGGTGCAAGTTTCCAGATGACCTATAGAGTGGGTAGACTTAGGGAGGAAACATGAGTCATCCATAAAATGCAATGTTAGCATCACAGGAAGGTTTTAACATGTTTGGTTTTGATTTTTTTTCTTCCCCATTTACCTCACTTCCCTGCCTTTTGCATAATCTATGGAAGTTCGAAGTGCCATTCAAAGTGCTGGTTGAGGAAACATGATGGAACTGTTCATCATATTTATGACAGCATGGTACTGAATAGAAAAGGAAGGCAAAAGGAAGGCATTCTATTTCTTTTTTCACCCAAAACCACTCCAGAAATGTAGTTTTTTTTAATACAAAACCATGCTAACTGCAGCCCACCTCTCAGATCTGCTTATAAAAGACTGTCTAGGTTTTGTAACTGCAGTCACAATCTTTAAAGCAGACTAACTGTAACAGTTTTCTTAGTAGTAGCAAAGCAATATTGGCTTTCAAGTGCCAGAATTGTTCCGCTTAATAACTGAAAACTAAAAGACCCTAATCCCTTAAAACCCTGTATCCCCTTTAAATTAACATCATTGTTTCATACTTTACCATTTTTAACAGAAACAAAGTGCCAAAACCATGAACCATTCTCTAACGAAATATCTCAGATACCGGCTTCCATATTTGTAGTTTCTTTAAAATGATTTTGCATTGTTAGGACAACCTTGCACAGAAATTGGAAAGTTCGAATCGTAACTTTTAAAAGAAATGGATGCTTCACAGAATAAACTGTTTGTTTTTATATCCTATGTAGTGCGTTATTTTAAAATCTTGTATTAATTTAGTGGCAGCGATTGTAGTGAATGACATTTCCCAGCTGTAAAAACTTACTCACTGAACTTAGCTCCAGTTTGCTAAAGACTAAATCGGTACTTGAAACACAACACTGGTAGCTCCAGAAGGCAAGAGAAAAATGGAATCCACAGAGTAATTTATTATATCCTTGGAGGCTGCTGCAGATGATACATGAAGGCCTGATACAGCTTTCAGACTGGAGGTCCCTGTTGTTTCAAAAAGCAAAAACTAGAAACCTTTCCAAAGGTGAATTCAGATTCTCAAACAGCCACTTTTGTCTTACTGTGTGTTTTGATCACTGGATTTCTTTGCTAGATAATGCTATACGCTGTTATCACAGAACTAAGTGATTATTCCTTTGACCTCAGGTTTTGGCACAATTTTAAGTTTCTGTACATTCTGCAAATTGTCTAGACTGCTTTATATGTGTCAGAATGTCATTTGTGCGTATCATACTGACTTTCCAGACTAGGTTTCATTTTCCATACATAATACTTCTACAGTTAAGCTGGAAACAGGAAGTTTTATGTTACAATTTTACATGTTTCGAGACAGAAGAGGAAGTTAGGAAGACAAGGAGACACGTTTCAACAAGAAACCATAAATAATCTCGTAAGTAAAACTAGTGTTCACAGAAAGGCTGCATTTGCCTATACAAGTTATTTTCTTCAACTCAAAGATCAATTACTCTGACTGGGACTGCCAGTGTTCTTGCGCTGTTTTCAGCACAGACCTACCAATGGATTGCAGTCTTTATGACAGCACGAGCTGCTTACTGAATGAGAGTGGTCAAATTACAGGACTCCTTTATTGACTGTGAGAAAAAAAAGGGTTAGAATTTAATTCGCTAAGCAGCTTAAAAAGCCACATGAGCAGTATAAAATCTTTTATTGTTTTCATTAATCACAAGAAGCATCAATACAAAGGTGAGAAACTCCCAATGCAGCTCTCTTAGCAACATCAAAATTGGCAGGCTTGAGAGTACTTCAGAGTTCTAGAGCCAGTTAAGCTCCTTGCTCCCATTCTGTCCCATTCAAGGGTAACACCCAAGTGTGTGCCAGCCCTCCAGTCCTCTTTCTATTTAGCTGCCTTTATCTTCTTGGAAAGAGATTTGTTATACTGATGGGAAGGAAACCTCCATGCCAGATCCCCAGGCTGCTGGCCACTATACTAGACTGTGCTGAAGCATGTACCCAACTGTTCCTATCCAACATGGCCACAAAGGCCTTCACACTGACCTCCTGTTTTATAGAACTCTTCCCTTCCTCCCCAATGTGTTGAAAAACCAAAACCAACCAAAACCAAACCTCACAAGCAGCTAGTCCTTAGATTCCCAGCACTGTCCAGCCAGGCTCCTTATTAATTTAACTCTGCTTATTGTAAATATTTAAATAGATTGACAAATATAAATACATATATATATTTTGTATATTTAGAAGCAAGGAATTGATTTAAAATTCCTCCAGTTATTTTGGTACTGTATCTCTTTAATCTCAATACCACTGAGATGCCCTTAAGAGCAGTCTGCGAGATGTGCTCTTCCATATATTTTGAGGATGCATATGGGTCAAAGACATAAAGCATTGCTAAGGAGCCATTAACTGCCCAGGGTCACAGATGGAACAGTTTCACGCAACATCTACCCAGATGAATCTTCGTTCAACCTTCACCTGATTAAAATTTTGTGATTTGAAAAAAGGGAAGAGGAAAAGGAAGGGAGTGTAAGTAATTATGCAACTGAATTGCCAAGCATCCAAACATTATGGTCTACTCCTGCATCATACGCTATTGAAACAAATGTAATTTCTTTAGACACACAGTTCATATATATATATGAATATATAAGAAGCCTGGAAAGTAAACAATCAAAAATCTGAAAGACAGTTTTCAGAGATTATTTCTCTGAAAGTAGTGAATGGTCTTTTACCCTGCAGGCTAGCAACATTTTTAAAGCCTTTTGGATCTTCATACATTCTATAAATTGTGTGCTATAGGATTTATGGTTAAAATATGGTATGATTGATCATGTAATGGATCTTAGGCCCTTATTTTCCTGATGCAAGGAGAAGAAATGTGTATAAATGCCAGTAACACAGAGAGACTATATGAACAAGTATACATGTGTTTGTACATATGTATTTACGTATGTATATATATAGATAGATATGTAAAACATGCAAAATACTCATAGGAGTAGATTAGGGACAGTTTGCCCATTTATTAGACAATGAGCAGAGTTACAATTATATTCTTCCTCCTATACAAAGATAAGTTTTTTTTGAAATTTTTTGAAAATTCTAAATGAAATATTTTGTAGCTATTTGGAGCCTAGAAGACCTCAGCAGAATTACAAGTCCTAAAGTGATCCAGCTATCTGTTTAAAGCTAAGTTAAGACTTCAGAAGGTATGAAGGTATGGTGTAAAGGACTGGAGAGATCTTGTGCTAGTATTAAATTGCATCCACACAAATGTGTATTAGGCAATGTAGAATCATTCTCTAAAAAGAAATGAGAACATTCCCCTAATTGAGCAACCAAACTTCAAACCGAAAAAGCAAAATTCATATATGCACCTGTGGTAACATCCCAAAGAAAATGTTTAGTTTGGTAGACAATCATAAACAGAAGAATTTCAGAATGCACTCTTACATTACACTGTTACAGCGGTAAGTACTGACCTGTGTACGTGCGTCCATGTCTCTTTGTCACACTTGTCTTTAGGATTATGGGAATACACTTCAGTTTTGTGTGGGATGACATTTTGTTTCTTGTTAATGCACTTTAATGTAATGTGTACATTTATACTTAGGTTTTTTAAAATGCTTTTCTAGTAAACTGTTGCAAATGTAGTGAATAAATAAAGTTGTCAAAAACTGTGGGTCTGAGAAAATAACATCAGAAAAAATTAACACCCCAATTGGAAATTTGGCTTCATTTGCACATGCTTAAACAGCTACACAGAGACAACAGTGTTTATAGAGAAGAGGTGACACTTAGCTCACAGGCAGCCAGAATTTAATGTGGGCAAGGGGACTGTTTTTGCCATGACTCATAGTTTGGCCAATTCCAAAATGGGTATGTGCTCCTGCTGTAAATGATCCTGAAGAGTATTTGAAAGCATCATCTAATTTAAAGTAACAGCTATTAATTTTGTGCTGTGCAAAAAATATTAATGTTCTCCTCTGAATAGTGCTCCAGGTTTTGTTTGCAGGTAAAGTTTTATGAACTGTCATGACTTACAAAGCCCAAAATAGTTTGAATACCAACATGCCAGCAAGCTGTTTTTACTGTCAAATGATGCTCTTTAGAACTTGAAAGCTCCTGAGAAAACACAGCATAAGAATACATTTATGTTGTGGTTTTTTTGATCCTATGGTACCTCAGCTAGGACTGGCTCCTCAAGGTACACTCTCAAGGCTACACCCAAGTGAATCAAAATTACAAGCTCTTCAATGTAGCAAGACCTACCTTTTGTGATCTAGAAGACTGACACCTACTTGCGCTTAATTCTAAGTATCTCTGGCAAGAAATTGTTGAGAAATCTCTCTAAGCTCAGCTTCAGAAGTTTCTCTGTATATCTACACTGAAAAGGTCATAGGTCTAGCTTACATTAACCCCCACGTTTGAATAGATACATGATTACCTTTTTTATATGCTAGTTCAGTTAAACTGGCAAGACTTAAGGTGTAATCAAACACTTCGCCACCCCAACGGCCAGATCAAGTCATATGCCGCTACAGGAAGTAATGTTACGGGGTGGACTGAAGTGACAGAACTTACTAGCGTGTAGTCAGCCCACCCTTGTGACAGAAAACCAGAGTTTATCTTTGCCTCTGGTTCTCTTTGAGTCTGAAAGAAGGAAGTAGGGCCATTCGCTGTAGGGGAAAATGGGTTCGACCCGAGCTGCACAGCTGTTGTTCCCTGCTGCCGGACCTGTTGAAGGAAGGTGATCCACCGACACTGAAAGAGTAAACAACCTTGACTATGACAGGGGCACTGCATATGAGAAGCAACAGCTTTGGAATGGATTGTTTTAGCAGCTTTCTCAATGCTTCTGAGATAGAGCTCATCTTTGTGCGAGTAGGAGAAAAGGTGTATCTACTAAAAAGCATTAAAATGCTTATGCTCTTAAAAGCATTTTGCTAGTGACACAGTCTGTGAGATCAGCAGTCCTGTATTTGTCTGAGAAAGTATGGCAAATTAGAGACAGAGTAAAAAGCTACTTACCTCTAGTTATACACTGTAGTTCCTTGACTGATCTCTCTATTTGCTTTGTCATGTCAGCAGCATTTCAGCTGGCAGCCTTCCTCACTAATCCCAGATGAATACCTCAGGTGCATTAAGAAAGGATAGCCCTTGCTTTTCTAACTTTTCATCTACTACTCTTTTAACAGTTTAAAACCTTTCACAGTAAAACTCTGAATGCGATGAAGAAGTATATCCAGATTTTAGTATTTAAAATTTTTAAATACCAAAAGACTTTTTCAGTCTTGTTGAAAAATATGCCTTAAGATCCATTGTTGACATGTCAGACAAACTTAAAATACGTTTTTTTGCCAGTGAGAGCAGAGAAACATTCGCTGTTTGGGGTCTTCTAAGAAAAAAAAAATCTGTGCATGACCTCAAATTACTCTGGTTTACCCTTTCCTTAAGAATTAAGGGAAATATAAGAAGCTCTGTCCTGCCTTTGTGCCTGTAATACTTGCAGGTCTGAACCAAGCTGAGGACTGTAATTAAGCAAATTTTTTCTTGTTATGCTCAGGACTACGTATTTTCTTCCTAGCGCATAATGTACCAAATGAATTCCTGTTTTGTTCCACATCCCACCCCAAGCATTCTGGATTTGCCACAGCAAAGACACTGTAGACTAGGGCTTTAGGATGATCTGCACCCTTTCTCCCTTTTTCCATATTCTTCGTCCATTAGGCATATATATATATATATATATATACACACACACACATACCTCAGACCTAGATCTTAAGCATTTTGAATCAAGAATTGTCCAAAATGTGATCAACAAAGAACACTTTTTTTTAAGGCCTATTTTTGTAGATTCTGCATGTACAGTTCTCCTCTCATTTTCTATTATCCCTCTGCCTGCAGCATGTAATGGTTTTGACAGAAGAAACACAGCATATTAGTCTTAATAATATTAAGCAAGAAAAAACTCCACCAACATCTAAGAAGTAGTCGTAAAGTGTTAATACTGTGCAAATATCTGCTGATAAAGTCAGTACGATTTTGCTGTGAAACACACTCTTACTGAAGATCAGGCCTCTGAGCACTCTCCCAGTACAAAAGTACTGAACGATGCACAGTCACTTAAACCTAGACATATACATGTACAGTCAGTAACTGTCACTTGAATGAACCAGAAGGAAATGTACTGGTTTTAATAACAAAGTACTGTATTCTTTCACAGTAAAACCTTTTTATTATTAACCTATCTCATCCAGTGAGCTGTAGAAGCTACTTTGCTGTTGGATTAAGTTCATGATGGATTATACTTTCTCACAGTCTCAAAGCTTAAATTTTGATTTCTGACCAGATGGCTTAGCACTATTAAAAAACCAGCAGCATTATTTGTTTTTACTTGGTTTTTTTGTACACATGAAGTGCAGCTTTTGTAAAGCAAAAGGTAAAGAACAAAACAAACACCTTTTTATTTAATTCTTTTACAAAGAGAAAATAAATATTCTTGAAATCAACACATATGCTGCTCTAGCCCATGCTGGACTCAAGGGTCTATGACATGAGGAGACAAAGACAAATAGTTGTGCTTATGATATTTTTTCCCCACTGGAGAATAACAATGAGTTCTACATGCCTTCCTCCAAGGGATATTTGGAATATTTTAATGAAGTTAATGTGAAATATATGAACTGGAATGTTTTCTCTCAATATCTCTCTTGAAGCAGAGGATTTCTTTTCAATTTTTTAAAAAATACTTGTACCACAAAAAACCCAAGGACTCTGTAACCATTCAAGATTATGTAAAACAGCAGCACAGGCGGTACTTTCCACATAAAAGCACTCACACAGTTCTAAATGAAAACTATGAGAATAAATTAAAATATCCCTCCAACTTTTAAAGGCCTGCTAAAAAGAAAACACAGAGGGTTCCTGAAGGCGCATCTACCCTCAGATTATAACAGACTTTTGAGAATCACATAGCAAAAGCCAGAATTTTATTATACAGGACAGAGTGGGTAAAGCTCACTATTTTTCTTGCTTTTATCCTAGCTCCCATAACTGATCGAATCTCAATTCCCTTACTAAACGTCCTTATCAATACCATGCATTACTTGATAAGCAAAAGCATTTGTACAAAATGAAAAACTTATGGAAGAAAAAGAAGTATCCAAACAAAAACATTTACCTTTAAATTGACAAAAAGACATGCTTTCTGTGAGCAAAGCAATTAATGCTTTCTCTTTCTTCCTGTATACCCCAGGATCGTAACTACCAAACTCTTTCACTGAAAGTATCAAGACAGTATCTTCAAATGTTTGCAACTGACAATATTCTTTGTAGGTACAGAAACCCCTTAAAAAAAGAAAAAAAGAAAAGAAAAAAAAAAGTTGCATCAGGTAAAGGGTAAGGATTCATTTTAAGTCAGTAAGTTACACCAAAGAAGAACAGAAGTTATTATGAATGTATTTACACAACTGTTGAAGTACACAAATACAGTGGTAGTACAAATGAAGTGCTTTGAGATACTGGTTTTCAATACACAGGTTTATATAGACAGTCTAACTATTTTCTGCATGATGGAATTTAACTATTTAAAGAACAAAAACTGCCCACAAGTGAGTACAATTCTAGAAGTCTGCAGTCAACTTTTAAGTATAGTACAGCAATCTAATGATCCAGATACAGAGAAAATAAAAAGGCTGCTTTTGTAAGTCCCTCAAACATCACACTATTAACCACAGATATTTACAAGGAAAGCACAGTGAAGTGTAAAACTGCTCAAACGGTAGTGCACATGCCTAAAATACCAGAGTTTATAGTAACTGAGGAAATCGTTCTCTTACGCAAATTTATCAATCGATCAGATTCTCAAGTTTTTCCACTATACTCTCCCCAAGCACACATTTCCCCAGTCTGACCCAGAGTACACACAAGCAAGTAGCCAATGTTATGAAAACATCCAAAGAAGAATGATAATACTTAGTATGTGGACTATTGAGGGCCAAAAAAGAATTTGTAAACACCCATACAATAAAAACTACTCTCCATAAAAATCTGAAGACCAATACACCTTTAAAAATTGTCTCCAAGCAGGGAAGATTTTCTCAAAATACCTAACTGTTCAAACAAAATCTCTGTATATACTTCCATTTCCAACATAGAACTTCCCATCATTTCAGTCATAATAGTTCTGGTACTGTTCCAACTACTGTAAGGACAGAATACGTACTTTTGTGAGACCATTTACAGTAACAATATGAAGAATTTTCCATATTCCATAACCAACAGGAGCCAACAACACCTGCAACCACCTGAGCACATTGAGTCATTCATGCCTAGCTAATGATTCTGGGCATACTCCGTCAAATATAGTTAAGAATTAAATATGATACGCACCTGAATTGTAAAAATTCTCAGGATTTCACAGCAAGAATACGTTGCTAGTTTGGGGGGTGTTTTTTTGGTTTTTTGTTTAAGAGTTCCTTTTTTGAGTCTTGGCATGTAACAGAAGGCCAAAATCAATGTATTTATTTATTTATAAACATGTGGATACTGAATGAAACATGCAAATTCACTGAAGACTCAGCAGCAATGTCTATTTTGCACTTGTAACAGCCTCCAAGCTAACCAGCCTCAGAGAAGAGGAAACAAAATTTTTGCAGTAAAAAACAATGTTTGAAAGTATCCATTCACCCAAACTAAACAAAGAGACAGAACAAACTTTCTAATTCTAAATCCCTCAAATGCCAGTCTTTCACTTTGTCCTTCACGTTCTTTACAAAAAAGAAATCCATCATGACAATCTCTACTATACTTAAGACTCTCCTGCAGGGTATTAAGTTTTCCTCTGTTACGAAACAGAATGAGTATTAAAAATTCCTTTGTGTTACACAGAAAGTTAAATGTCCAGTGTGAATGAAGACAGCAAACAGTAAAATAAACTTCTAACAGTTTTAAAAAATTCATGAGAAAACCGACTCAGAATGGGACAATACATGAAAGTAAACAATTTAAATAACATCAGATGGTTTTGATTCATTTACATATTCCCTGGCAGACTAATCTTTTAAACAAGAAATTTCAAGTCATCATCTTTAGTTCAGGTTTGTTTATATTCTACATTTTTAAATCAGACAAAAGCAAGAGTTCTTTACAGATAAGTAAGCCAATAATTTTAGCAAAATGATACAAAAAACTTTCTTAAACCAAGTAAAAGATTTATAGTTACAGTAGAATAATAAAAAGGGAGTAAAGTCTGCCGCCTGTGGAGGGAAAACTGAAATGGCCATCCAGTAACAGGCGGTGAACTCTGTAAACCATCTTTCTTTTCCAGCCCTGTTACCACAGGGTTCTCTTAAGGTCATTGGGTTTCTGGCAAAAGCATCCTGTAATGGCAGCTGCTGGAGTCTCTGCATGTTCCTCCAAGGGCCTTTTAGGTCACATGGAGAACTCCAATTTCCGCTCTAGTTTAGGGTATTTTTGCTAGTAAAGCCATTGGTAACATGGGAGATCAGCCATGCATTATCTGCCTTCCATGGCAAAATAATTTTCATCGGTGCACAGCAGACTGGAGAACACTGGTAGTTACCCGAGCAGGAATCTACCAAAGCCAAAAAACAAGACAACATCAGCACATATCCTTCCAGTTAACATACGAGTGTCTCACAAGGTACTTTTAAACTACTAATTGCCAGAATTTAAGTATGTGAATTTAAAATCCAATGAGCAATACAATGTTTCACACCCACCTGTAGCTACACAAATGTCCCTAATATTTTCCTCTTTTATTAGAATTTAACATGGAAAATGCACCTTTCCAGCCAGAGGGGATGTTTTGAAGAAAATTAGACAGAGCACAAACATGCACAGAAGAAAGAACCAACCAGATGAAAACACTATGAATGCACAGTAATAGACTCAATGGATAATTAATTTTAAACAAATATTAAGAAGGTGAAAAAGAAATTCATTATTTTCAATAGCTTTTCACTTTCCATGGGACATTGTGTTAAAAGATACTTCTTGTATTTCCATAGCTTGACCTACTGAAGTAAGAGTGTAGCATTATTTCAGTACCATTTTCACCACGAAAATGAAAAACAACCATACATCTCTGCAATTTAAGAAGCAAGAAACATCTAAGTAGCTGGATCAGTATTCAGTATTCGTTTCAGTTGTAAACAGCTACAAATACTAAGGCATACAGTATATAGGCCAACTAATGCAGGCACAACCCAGACCAGAATCTGCACGTCTCCTGTACACAGGCTTTTCAGTGCAAAGCTCTACGTTTGCTTTTTTTGCACTTATTTTTGTATCTGGCTTTTTTTACTAAGATCTGATAACTGGTCTTTAAAGTGTTAAGCTGCCATTTACAGTTGGATCTTTTTAATGTTATAAACTGTTCACGAAGCAGCTTGTGCAATCAGCCAAGCACACAAAGCAGGAGAGTAACAGAAGAGGAATAGCAGGATTCTTCACCAACTAGAGATACAGGATTAATGCAAGCTTAGGCTTTATCGGGAAAGTGAGACAGCAGACAAGAGTTATACAACAGAATTTATTAAGGAACAGAAAAATCTCACAGCCTTTTTTTAATAAGTAGCAAAGCAAAGAAGCTCCTGAAATATTTAAGAAAAGCATCCCTCAGCCACTAAGGTTCAGATTCCAACTGAAAGCTGTTATTTTTCATACGAAACCTATTATTGCCAAAAGCAGAACAGCCTAAAAAGCCAAAAGCTGCACACAGAAAGGCAGAAACTTCTACTGCACCAAACAGTGGAAAGGACTTAGTAATACCCAAATTCAAGTCTGTCTACCTCTGAGATGCTCATGGTCAACTATTCTTGTTAGTACGCGAACATTTTTTTAAATACAGATCTGAACAGATCTGAGTATTTTTAAAATAGCGCTCATAAGGCATGGAGAAGAATATAAAACAGTGAAAAATGGATATGGCTGTAGTAGAACATTCCATTCATGACAAGACAAGACAGAGCCTCATTTGAGTAATATTGTCAATTAACTCTTCATACGTGTATTTTGCTTTTATGATTCTGAGCAGATCTGGTTTTTAATGGATGACATACTCCTGTATCAACATCCTTGGAAAGACATGTATCTCAAACAGCTAAAATTTAGACTTGGTTATTTTACTGTTGATACTTGAACAATTTTAGGGACCTTTTAGGTTACTATTACTGTCAATTCTGCTTAAGAGTCCAAGTGGAACAGCAGCAATAACTCAGCTTTTGGAAGGACATTTACTTTTAAGTTAGAGAAAAATCAATGCTTCATCAAGCATCTGACCGGAAGGTACAGATACAACTATGAGGTCACATGAGTAGGAGGAGCGGTCAGATGTTTCCAAAGAGTTTTTTCCCCACCCCATCCAAAGCTTTGGTGTCCAATGAGAAGCACTCACCCAGTGCTGCCTTCCAACGAAAGGAGACGAGCAGCTACTTGCCATGGTGTTCGAAAGGAATGCTATTCTGAGGTAGGGGAAAAGACAGCAATTTGTAACAGTTCCACTGCCCCAATATATAAAGATGTCGAACAAACATCCAAACTGAGCTTGCAGTAGCAACTCTATCTTTTGAGAAGCTCTGATTTCAGATTTCTAGAAGACATTTCCATCATGTTAAGAGACACGTAAAAGAAACAAATCATTAATCCTCAAAGGAAGATGACAGGGTCAGAAGAACAACGCAGAGTATGATGCCTATTAAGATGTACACGTGGAGAAAGATTTGCGGATGAGGAAATGGAGAATGCAGAAGCACTGAAGTATGGCACAACATTTAAGTTATTCAATGCCAGTGTTGGCTGTAGTCCTCTAAAAACGTCTCCCATCAAAGAGATTTAGTAAAACATTTCTTTGTGCAGCATTTCAATCTTTTCTTCCAACTACAGAGAGAATACCTCTATTACCAATAGGAATTTGCAACAGCTCTGACTGTTGGGTGCTGAACATGCTACATTCAAGAAAAAAAAATTAAAGAACTTACTGCGTAGCCATGAGCAGTCAGACTGAACCTTTTGTCGAAGGAAATGAAGACTACTCACCTGTAACTAGACTCTTGAGATGATCACTGCTTTCAGGATGCAGTCTGTGCATGTGGACCGATAGAGCTGATTCACAGTAGTTTTTACTAGAATACTCATTACCTCATTTACTACCTCCTTTACTATGTCTCTTTAATGTTTAAAAACTCTGTAAAGGAGACTTAGGGAACAATTCACTTAAGAGAGCTTAAGAGCAGAAGGATCTTTTAACAGCTGGTATGATTTTCTGTCCAACACAGATCACCGCCCTTCATTGCACACACCTGTAATTTAGACTTGCTTTAGACTGGAATACACCACTTAGAAATGAATCCAGTGTTGATGCAGAGGCAGAGAGGAGAGATGATCTACTTATTTTAGAAGTTGTTTCAGTAGGTAACTACCTTCACTTAAACCTCTGTTTTGCCTTTCCTTACATGTTAGCGGTTTTAATTTTAAGCAATAGCTTCTTCACGTTTTCTCCTTTAATTCCTGTTAAAGTCATTGTATCTCAAACATGACACCAACTCACTCAAGACATTTTCTTAGCTTTCAGACAAACTGAAAGTAGTAGATTTGAAACTCTTGCATTGGACAATCTGTTTTCCCAATCCATCTCGCTAATGACACAGAGAAACATCTCCGCTTCTGTTCGTTTCTGTATCATACATGGATTCAAGGAGGAAACTGTGTCCTTTCATTATGAAACCACACTAACCTCTCCAACATTACACCTGCCCCCTCAGTCATTACTTACCACAGATATAGTTCCCCCATATAGGAAAATGGCCTCCACTCCTTCATCGTAACCAGAATTTGGAGTACTGCAGGAATACACATTTGAATAGACTATGCTTGACCGCTTAGCTCCCACTAATGTTCATCGCTGTGAACTCACAACTTGCAGGTTTTTCACTGTTGCGTTCACTTCATATAATCCAGAAAAGAACAACATGTGCCACAGAATTTACGTAACTGCATTAGAAACACTTAAGTTTCATGAACCATTTCATAGACATGGTAGCTGTTACTCCAGTAAACACGCATTACTTAGCGTTAGAAACAGCATGTCTTTTTAAGGAGAATGACTTAGGTGCTATGTGGACACTATCTTGGATGTGGGGAATAAATGACACCTATTTTGCTATGCTTACAAATTACCATTTTTCCACAAGCGTTAAATTTCTCTGAGAATGCCTGGTTTTCGTAACAGAATTTTGGTTCCTATTATTTGCATCCACAGCCTTAGTTTTTCAGTTTCAGTCTGACTTGATCAGAATTCAATTTGGAAAAAAAGAAAGATAAACATGTGGCGTAGTCATCTTTAAGAAGAACTCTACTTAGAGGCAAGTAGCTTTCCTTGTTTGAGTAACCTCTGCACATTTCACCGTCCAGAGTTTAACAAGCAGCAGCCTTTCCTCTAGATGAACAGAGGTGGAGATTACAAATGCACCGTTGCATTACCAAACCAAGGCACACAAATAAATAAAGTAACAAAACTAATTCATCAAGTTATAAATAAGAACTCTAACAAACGTAGTTCTTAACAGAAAACATCTGTAGATGTGCATGGCAAACTCTAAAAGTTGCTTTCTACCAGGAGTATAGCTTAAGCACTTCCTGAAAAAGGACCTGTGGCAGTATACTTACTTAAGACTTACTAAGGAAACTAGCACACTTGGAAATGGACATGAACAAACAATTGCTACTCTTTATGGTTCTCTTGAAAAGAAGTGATACGGATGACTGTCTGTATTCTTACATCTATCCAATCAAAATTCTCTTTAATGACTTTGCCACATAACTTGAATACTTTAGGTTTTCCTAAGAACAAGGTATAAAGATAATTGGAAACTCATGGCTGTAATTGGTAACTTGGCTAAGATCTAAGGATAAATTTTGATTACAGAAGAGCTACTCTAATATTATGGAGACTGTAACAGCAGACGCTATCGACACCTGCAACTTGCACCATCTTGCCTTCTAGAGAGCGAGAACTGAGAAAACGAAAAGTGAATTTTCTCTAACAAGCTCAAGTGGAAGTGTTACAAGCTGAAGTCTGAGTAAAGTGTTTCAGCTACACCACCCAGGTTGCAGAAGGTGAAGGCAGGGATTGGGAAAATGAAGAACCATCCACTGTGGAAGAAGAGGGGGTTTGAGACTGTTTAAGGAACCTGAAAGTGCACAAGTCCGTGGGACCTGATGACATACATCCATGGGTCCTATGGCAACCAGCTGAGTAAGGGACTACACCACTATCCATCATATTTGAGATGTCACAGCAGTCCAGCGTAGTTCCTTCTGACTGGAAAAGGGGAAACACAACCCCCCGTTTTATAAAGGAAAGATGACACAGGGAACTACAGGCCAGTCTCACCTCAGCACCTAGCAAAATCATGTAACAGATCCTCTTGGAAACTATGTTAAGGCACATGGAGAATAAGGAGGTGACTGGTGTCAGATGACACGGCTTCACTAAAGGTAAATCGCACCTGACAAATTCGGCAACCTCCTACAGTGGAGTTAAGCAGTGGTGGATGAGGGAAAAGCAACAGACATCATCCACCTGGACTTGTGCAAAGCACTGAACACTGTCTCACATGATATCCTTATCTCTAAACTTCAGAGACACAGATTTGACACATGGACCACTCAGAGGATAAGGAACTGGATGGATGGTTGCACTCAAAGAATTGTGGTTAATGAGTCGATGTCCAAGCGGAAAGCAGTGACGAGCAGTGTTTGTTCCTCAGGGGTCAGTATTGGGACCAGCGCTGTTCAACATCTTTGTCAGCAAAATGGACAGTGGGATCAAGTGTACCCTCAGCAAATTTGCTGACAACAAGCTGTGTGGTGCAGTTGACATGCCGGAGGGAAGGGATGCCATCCAGAGAGACCTCAACAGGCTTGAGAAGTGGGTCCATGGGAGCCTCACGCAGTTCAACAAGGTCAGGTGCAAGGTCCGGCATACACATCAGGTCAATGTCAAGCATAAGTACAGGCTGGCTGGAGAACGGATCAAGACTAGCTCTGGGGAGAAAGACTAGGGGGTCTTCACGGATTAGAAGCTCAACGTGAGCCAGCAACATGCGCCTGCAGCCCAGAAAGCCAACTGTGTCCTGGGCTGCATCAAAAGAAAAGTGACCAGCAACTCAAGAGAGGGGATTCTTGCCCTCTATTCTGCTCTTGTGAGACCCCACCTGAAGTACTGTGCCTAGGTCTGGGGCCCCTGATGCAAGAACAGCACTGACAATGTTAGAATGAGTCCAGAGGAGAGCCACTAAGTTGATGATGGGGCTGCAGCATCTCTCCTACGCAAACAGGCTGAGAGAGTTGGGGCTGTTCAGTCTGGAGAAGAAAAGACTTTGGGGAGAACTGAGAGTAGCCTTGCAGTACCTAAAGGGGGCTTACAAGAAGGCTGCAGAGGGGCTGTTCACATAGCACGTAAAAAGCGCATGTAGTGATAGGACAAGGGTGAGTGGCCTTAACCTGAAGGAGGGAAGAATTATATTTTAGGAAGACATTCTTTACTATAAAGGGCAGTGAGGCATTGGAACAGGTTGCCCAGAGAGGTCGTGGACTCCCCACCCCTAGAGATGTTCAAGGCCAGGCTGAATGGGGTTCTGATTAACCCGGCCTACTGGAAGGTTCTCTGCCCATGGCAGGGGGGTTGGAACGAGGCAACCTTTAAGCTCCCTTCCAATCTAACCCATTTCCCACTGCAAATCTCTCTTGCCTTCCAATTCCAACAGGCCCACGGGAATCTGTTCAAATTATACTAGAGTCACACACAGTTATTTGGTCACCACAAATAGATACCAACACTGCTTCACTGTCTTAAGAACTAAATGAATTCAGCAGGCAACAAATGATTAGTTCTGACAAACTCAAGAGAAGATCCCAACTAGGCCGCTGTTGGGATTGTAAAGAAGTCAACCAAGCGATCCTATACTTGAAGCAGAGTGTTAAAAAAGGCAGGTATGGAATGCGTCATTAAGCCAGACCGTACCGTTGGCCCTCATCACAAATTAGGTATCTGGATGTTTAAAGACTACACAGAGAACTGCCAACTGCCCTCACAGTATTCACATTTTACAGGCTAGGCAGAACCAAAATGTATCTACAAGCCCACTTGTACTACTCGTATCTTGAAATGCTTAGAAAAGTGTCACCTGCGCACTGAGCGACGTGTCACGAACATAACAAAAAAATTAAAGATACACTTTCATGTAACACAATTAAGCAGCGTCACTGCATTTCTGTCTGTTACTGCTATTACTTGTATATCTGACTGGTAACAGAGAAAGTATCTGAAATTTTCTCAGAATGCCACAGACCTTTTCCAGAAAACCATATTTACATTCAAGCAAATGTTCAGGGAGAACTCTGCATCACAGCCTCACAGAATACCCAAGGTCAAAAAGGAGCCCTGGAAATCATGTAGCCCAATCTCACTACCCACAGCACAGTCAACTAGACCAGACTACTCAGGACAATGTCCAATTGGGCTCCAAGTACTTTGGAAAAGGGAGACTCCACAACCGTTTTGGGCAACCTGTTACAGTCCATGCCCACCTTCATAGTAAAAAAGTTTCTTCATATGTCTAAATGGAATTTCCTATATTTCAATTTGTGCCCACTGTCCATTGCCCATTCACTGGATATTGCTGCGAACAGTCCAGTTGCACCTTCTTTACATTCTTCTAACAGGTATTTAGGCAAATTTACAAGATCCATAACTATGCACAACTCTACCCTCTTTGTTCTCATACTATTTAAAAATACTTCAACATGAGAATTTCTGGTGGCAAGAATAGCAGTTCAGTGAACAATTTAAGATGGTGAAATTTGTCACCAACCCAATACAGAAAACCTCACCTACTCCCTATTCTTGTCCAGCCATTTCTGCTCCTGAACCGTTCATCCCTCATGCAAGCACAAGTACCTGCGCAGCTCCATGGTGAAACAATTCATTCAGCTTGAAAGCCCACAAAATGCCGCTTTGCTTTTATCACAACGGAATTGTTTCTTCCACCCAGTTCACTCTCAGTCTTCATTAGAGATACCGACTTGGCCCCCATCTAAAAAACTGTTCTTTCTGGCAGTCAGATTTCGTACGTAAGACCATGTATTATCCAAAAACAATAAACTCTGCCAATTAAATGATGACGCCAAAAGTAACCGAGTTAATTTTTGTCAATGTGCTCTGTCAATGAGGAACGAGTCCCTGGCAAAAATTATGCAGTTAGAACTCCTGCACAGTAGTGAGGCACAATGGAAAAACCCCTAGGTCATTGCACCAGTCCCCGTAACACACTGCTTTCCCAGAAATGTTGCAGAATGTCTATAATTTGGCTGATTTCCATTCTGTAAGTAAGACTGAAAGCAAATTGTACAAAGCCAGGCCACACGCTGTTTGGGACAAGACCGTGAATATGCTGAGGAAGGAATGTTTCAGCTATAGTACAGAGTTAGAAACACATCTAACATCGTCAGTCCTAAAAAGAAAGATTCCTAAAATGTCTTTGTTAAGTCACTGTGACCAGTAAGGATGATTTCAGCGCTGACTATGAATCATTATCATTTATCCTCCTGCCATTCTCTTCAAATGAGCCTTCTGCAACGTATCCATCATCCATGTATGCAGCCTCTTATCAGCTCTGAATTAAGAGCACTGCACTACAACATTTCTTCACTACTGCACCTTCTGTTCTTCACCAAATGGATCTTGCCTTTTCTGCACCAATATTCTCTGCTCTGTTGATTTGGAAACAGGATTCACTACTGCCTCTTACTCTGCTTCTTCACTGGTAACGGATACAAGAAACCCAATGAGTCAAGGAGCTAAATCCCATAATTGTAGGTTAAAATGCTGCATCTCTATAATTTTGCATCCTCTCACTGCTGTCAAGGTAAAAATAAAAATTTCTTTACACCCGCATCATTCAGGCTAAATGTCAAGCATTTATATGAACGAACATCATCTGCAAAAACAGTGCAAAATCCCATCAATTACCTGGAAAGTTCTTTTGGCAAATTAACTTTATCAAATTGCCCTCATTTTTTTCAATACACAGATTTTTTTTTTTTTTTTTTACCTGCGAAGTTGACATGCGAGAGGTATCTTGTCGGCCTGTTAAATCAGACGAGGAGATATTGACTGGGGCACCACGATGCAATCTCATACTCACTTTCCTTTCTCGTTCCATGCCAGATACTGGCCGAGGAGAGGTGTTGGCTGTGAGAAAAATTGCATTAGATTCTCATAATGAGAAATGCCATTTTAACACGGTCACTGGAAAAACTACGCTCTTGCTGTTTGCACATAAAAATCCCAGAGAACCAAACAAGAGGAATCGAGGCCATTGTTTGACATTTCACAGAAATTCAAGCATCAACTGGCAGGCAATGAGCGTATGCAATTACCTTCAATCCACTAAAAAAGCAAGGGAGAAAAAAACCAAACCAAAAAGCTAAACCCTGCCCAGAGACAAACTGCAAATCAGAGTAGTCTACAAGGTACACTTACCCAGGTACGTGCTTACTTACCAGCATGTGAAGTTGGGGTAAGGGGAGTAGGAGGAGCTACGTCTTGCGTTCCTCTTAGCCTGCCAGAAGCAGTGGAGGGTAATCCACGTACAGCTGGATTTCGTGTATGTCTTAATCTTTCCTCTCGTTCTCGCCTTTCATGTTCAGCATCTTCAGCTGCTCTGCTTGCACCCTACAGGTGGTCAAGAGTAGTGAACAACTTGGGGGATTATGGAGCTTACAGCTGTACGTTTGGATAAAAATGCTGAAAAGAAAGAACTGGACAATACATGAACTGAAGTTCGATAGGCATTAACTATTTCGGTAAAATTTCTTGAGAACTGACATAAATTTTGATCACACAGGCTGCTCGGATAGTCTTCAAAATGCTAATGTACACACATACTGTTATGGCAGCTGGACACCTCCTCAACAGTTGCAAATGACCCATGTTAAAGATCAAGGTGGGAGAAAGTAGTAATTCCACAGTCTAGCCTGGTGACTGCCCTAAAGGATCTGTCTAAGAAGCCTTTCACATTAAAAACCTTGCAACTTTAACTTAGCTGTCATTCAAGCCTTATAGCATGGATTCCGTATCTCCTCCCTTTCCTCGCTTCCTGATCTTTTTGTCTACACAGTAGAGCTGCCAGGAGGAAAAATGGAAGACAATCTTACAGTATCAGTTAAGATACTCAAAACTGACAACGTAGTAAAAAACCCAACCAAAACCGTTAAAAATTCAAAGTTTTAGAAAGCTATGTGAGCTACTCACAAATTTCAGCATGTTCCAGTCAAAGACATAGTCATAGGAGAACCCCTGCCGATGAAAGAGGTTTCTGAATAATTGCCTCAGATAGGAGTAGTCCGGCTTGTCATCAAAACGCAAAGAACGGCAGAAATTCAAGTACGTGGCAAATTCAGCTGTAATTAAAGAAAGCCTGTTTTTTATCTTCAGCTTCACATTGGCTTTTTATAATTCTGAGTCGAAAAAAAACCCAAACCACCCCAAACCTGAAAAGAAGGCAATCTCCTAAGCATAAGAAAAAGAATAATTATCTAATGCTAGAAATCTACCAAAGGGAACAATATAACCCATCTATCATGTCAACCTTGAAAAATAAATTATTTTTCTACCACCGAGCAGGCAAAGATCTCATTCGTCAACAGCAGAGAGGACACAACAGTACAGTTCTTTAACCAACAGCTGGTAGGGGAGAAAAGATTTAAAACTTTGCCTGGAGTATACCGAACACAATTTATTGTGGGACAAGGAAGAGCATTTCTTTGTTAAGCCACATAGAGATTCATGTCCGCTACGTCACAAAACACGCAAAGACTAAGGGACTCATTAATCTCCCAGGTAAATCATGCCACATTTTTAATTTACAACAGTCTGAACACTTGTTTTTAAATGGCAAGCAAAATATTAGTTACAAAACAAAAAAGTGAATACTGTAGTGAATTCAGCGCACGAGAGAAAATAGCAGTATCAAAATACCAGCTTTTGACTTTAAGTCTTCCCAGATGAAATAAGAGATTAATTTATATTAAGAAAGAAATTCTAACAAATGGCACAAGAGAAGCTGATTAGTCTTCCCTGCCTGTAAACCCCAGAGAAAACACGTAGTTCATGAACGTAAAGGAACACGCATGAAACAACACTCGAAACACATCAAAAATGATGCGTTTTCATACAACCCAAACAAAAACTATAGTTCTTGTCATTGTAACTAGTTGCCGAAGCAAAGAAGGTGGAAAGAAGAGACCGAACTCTTAGTGAAATGAAAACATTCTCTGATGACAGCTAGTGCTACTAAGTTTTAAAACAGATTTAAGTATCATTTTACAGGACCCAAAAATGGCTTATTATTGTTTTGGTGTAAATAACAAACTGAGAAACGCAACCACTTTGAGGCATGATGCTAGGATACAGGAAGGTTTCTTTTGCCTCTCACAATTCTCATCCATCAGCAGGCCAAACCAGATGAACCTGGGATGGTAATTCTCAAGTGAAATAACTGCAGTAGGTAAGAGGTGCATCTGACTATACAATCCAATTTATCCAAGAAACAGTACCCACACAGATAGAGAAACAGGCAGTTTGCTAAAAGCTATTTGTCTGTTACAAATTATCCAGCCAACACGCACACAAAAAATACAGTGCAAATCAGATGGACCATGCTACCCTTCCACTCGAGGGCATTTCAACAGTTAAGACAAGGAATCTTTAGAAATGCTCTACGAACACAAAGATCTCAGTCTTCAGCATAGTATTTTTACCACAGATGTGGCAAAATCATGAGGGGTACGGAAGGGGGGGGGGCGGGGAGGAGATGGTGAAAAAGACTGGTAGAATTTAACGTAAAGAAAGGAGAAGTACTGCTAAAACATGAACACTTAGGCCTAGTGTTATAGAGGAGTAACTTACAAGGATATCCTTTACACAAAACCTCAATGGGTGTAGACATTTTCTTTTCACTGATACGTTCGTATTTCTGCCTCTTTGTTGCTGCTTTCAGTCCCTGCCAGGGGAGGGAGCCCAGGTTAAAATACATCAGTACATAGCCCAAGGACTCCAAGTCATCTCTGCGAGATTGCTCTACAACAGCATAAAAAAGTGAACTCATTAGGTTTTATTTTCTACTGGAAAAACAAAAGTCTGTGCAACAACACTGTTATAAAAACCCTTACAAGAACAAAAGACAGCTGAGAGTTACTACGCCCACGATAAGCTCGTTCAGTACAAGAAAAGCCTATTATCCTTGCATTTATTAAAAAATGTGCTAATTCCTGAGCATTACAAACTGACTGAATTCCACCTAATCAAGACATGCAAGGCCATGCATGCTGCACTCTTAGCGTCAAAAATAGGGACTCTACAAAGCAATGTCGCCTCTACAAAGCAACATCTACTTGCGCTAAAATCACACGCATCAACACATTTGAAGTTTCAATTCATTGCTTTCCCCAGCTCACCGATTCCAAGATGAGTGTTGATGGATGCATAACGGGCAGTTCCTGTCAAGTTTTTATTTTCACGATATGGAATATGTTGGTGAGTCCGAGCATCTCGATACTTCTTTGCTAGTCCAAAGTCTATTATGTAGACAAGATTGCCTTTCTTCCCCAGGCCCATTAAGAAGTTATCTGGCTTCACATCTCGGTGGATGAAGTTCTTAGAGTGAATATATTCAATTCGACTAATCTAAATGCAGACCACAAAAAAAAATCATTGTCAAGAGACTAAGCATACACCTTTTTCTGACAAAAACACTAGCAATTCTGCCTTAATAATGAAAGAGGCAACCCCCCTTTTTACTGTAAGATAGAAGGGCATTAAAAAAAACATAATTTAGAAGACAACAGACAAACCTTCTTTCCAGCTCCTTGCCCGTGTCTATTCTACATCTGTTTCCAAAAACTTTCCTGGGGAAATTTCTTAAACTTTGAGCAGTGCAACACCTGGTTTGCAAACAGCGCAGGTCCAGTTCTTAAAGAAGAACTGGTAATCGCTTTTGATGGGATAGCTTGGATTTACAGAAACAGAAGTAATTTTGAACCTTCTCTCTATTAATACAGCTTATTCACCTCTAAATTACAGAAATAAAATGTATATAATCTATGAAAAATGTTTCAATATCCCAGCATATTGCATCATCAAGATAACAAAGCCGTTTCCTACCATTTGGTCAGCAAGTAATAGGACTGTCTTGAGACTAAATTTCCTTGAACAAAAATTGAAGAGATCTTCAAGACTCGGTCCCAACAACTCCATCACCATAACGTTGTAGTCCCCTTCAGCTCCGCACCACTTAATTGTGGGAATACCCACTAGAAAAAAATAAAACCGTTTATTCAGTATAACAATTTGATTTATACAGTTCATACACACAAATCTTCAAGGCTCTTAAGGTGAATTCTAAGAGGGTCATTACTGTGAATGTTTCCATTTACAGTGAAGTTTAATACTTTATGCTGCCTTCAGACACTCCAAAATTAAATGTTTGATAACTTCCAACAGAATCAATACAAAATTACAGCAATAGAGGTCTAAAAATAGCCTTTTTCCTCTTCCCCAGAAACCTTTCAGGCTTTGTACTTACATTGTAAATCTAAAATATTGAGCATCTTTGTTGGATTTGAACCCTAAGCATTTTACCAATAGTAATACTCGTGTAGTCTCTAAGATGCAATAAGGCACAAATTGGAAGTCTGAAAATAAAGACCCTGACAAACCACTAGATATTATTACTGAAAAAGGCCTTAGAAATTAACTTAGTTTCAAAGCCTACAAAATCACCATGATATACCTGTCTCTTTCATCAAAATTTGCAATGATTTTCCACGCTTCCTTCATATTCTTGTGTTTCCTTCAGTTCCGTGGTATTTGTTGTTTGGTGAATCTCTACCAAAGTAGCATTGTTTACGAGATGCATTATTCATTCAGTTTGACAGTATGATAATTAGCCCAAATTTATGGAGGAACTCAGGAACCTTATTTCACACAGAAATGTAGAAATGCTCAAATTATTTTGAAATAAACCTGTATGTAGGTAGCCTTATTCAGATTTCCAAATGCCTTACTCTGAGTTAGTTCTATTCTAGTTTTGGTGTGAAATGCCGTAATTCACCCAGTTTCAAGGAAGCATGTTACTCTACGAAGACAATTCCAGCTACACGCAGGTGGCAACTGAATGAGGCAGGAATTAAAAAAATAACTAAATGCAAATACACGTTATTATCCATTTCTAGAGGTCTTATTACCGTACTTGGCATTTCAGATACGGTGTGGAATGTACTCTTTATGAAAAGCATAGCCTCCTTTAGGAAGAATTCAAGGGACTACGAAACAAAGACAAAACTTAACTACACCGAGTTTATGTCCCAGAACTGCATGGGAATCTTACGTTTCTGGAATTCCAAAATATATGAATAAATTATTGTAGCAGAGCAACACACGGTAGCTATGAAGTTGCTTCACTCCTATTCTCCACTACTAATGCCATTTTGCCTTTGAACTCTTTCAGCAAGGAAATATTTTTAACTCAGAAGAAAGAATACTAACATGTACAACAAAAATTAACCTGAATTTAAAATGTTTATAATTGTGCTACCATAATAAGCAGGTCAGGTGAAATGGTCCCAAGCAGTGGTTACCATCTTTCACTGATCCATGAGAATCAGAAATAAATCACTGTTCTGGGACAAAACTTTGTTTCACATTGCACAAGGTCCTCCCATTTTAGTATTTTGGGAACCACGAGAAACTTTGGGAGGATCCTACTGGTTATCATGAAGCATGGTAGCCATGGATTTAGAACTGCTCCTCTACAACCCTTGCAGAACTGAAATGCTGTTCTTCACCTGCCCTGCTACCTTTCCCACCTTCTCCTTATTTGTCAAAAGAGATCCTTAACATTAACTACCAGGTGGCAGATACATCCAAGATGTAAAACCAGTAAAATCTTTGAAGAAGGAAAATAGTTTGCTTGCCTCCACCCTGCATCATTTTGTAGATTTTACTCTCAATGTGGAGCTGAGGATGTTTGGTTTTCACACATTCCAACTTAATTGCAACCTCCTCTCCGGCAGCAATATCAGTTCCTAAAACCAGAAGAATTTAAACATCAGTCAAAATATTTTTAAGATGCATTTCCTTTGCTAAGACCGAAACAAAACAAACATCAACAAACTACTTCTCAATGGCAAACATCCAGAGATTAAGTACTTTCAGCCACGATTATCTAAAAATTCTTCTGAAACCTCAGAGGTACTCTCCAACAGACTAGGATTTTAAGAGACAACTATTAGACACTGTAGCACAAGAAGCCAAAATTGCTGCTATCCCATTAATAAAAACAAAAAAACCCCCCAACCAAAACAACAAAACTAAACCAAGTTCATTTTCTCACGGATGTCTTTCCACTTCCAGTTTGCAGTGGAAATGCTCAGAATTAACATGTACAAATGCAGCACACAGCCCCCCCCCCAACGGAAGAAACGCTAGGCATTCAAATCACCTCCTCTTATGCCTTGGAAATAGAGACTATTTCCAATAAATAATAGAAAAATATGACTTTCCTAGATCTCAACATACTCTGGCTGTACCCTGACACCTCATTTTACTTGGCTGGAAGGCAGATTATCTAGAATAAAGAATCTGTAGTCCCAAAAAGCTTTCTTTAAATGTCATTAAATTCTTGTTTCAGGAATCAAGTGACTGAAAAAATGGCTTACCTGTTCACTTTCAAAGTATATAGGGAGAAACTGACATTCTTTAAAAGAAAGTCAAGAAAATACACTCTCTCACAGCCAAGCAACTTACAAACTACAGGAAAAAAAGGAAATGGCAAAAGGAAACGTGTGACGCTTCACAGACATAATGTCAAGTCTCTCTACTTTCAGAATTTGGCTCTTTTCTGCATTACCTCGTGGTTCAGGATCATGTGAAGAACATCACCCACTGTTTGATCTGATCCCCACTTAAAAGCGTAACCTGAGGTTCACTAGCTGCTTTGGTTTTTTGAAAAACAGCAAACAATCTTTCTGTACTCACTTTTTCCATGATCAGGATTGCATATACTTTTACCCTACCTCACTTTCCTTTAACTCTCTTCAGAGTTCAAAACTCTTGTCATTCCTTGTGTAAATAATTTTTAATTACTGCATATTATTTCCCATTTCTCTTATCTGTACCTTTGTCAGTTCCATAATGCCCTTTTTGGGAGTCACACAAAGCAATTAAGACACATATGCATAATTATGTATTTTTCTGCCTACCTATTTTTTCCCCTGTGTTTTCCTTTGACCATTACAGCGTACTGATCTAGCTTTTATACTTGCAAAATCCTGTTCCTGCGATTAAGGAGCTACTTCAGTGCTTTAGAGGCTTTTATCTATAAAGTCAGGAAAACTAAGGCTACAAAGACATGCTAACATCCCACACCTCAAAGCAGACATGACCATTCACTTTGCCAGGAGCCGATACCGCACGGAACCAATCTGAGCTCACACAAGACTATGTGTCTTCTTTAACATCAATAAAATGTCTTTCCATTTGCACGCACACGTGAGTATCAAGGTGGTGTTGCCGGAACACTGCGCCTACTTGAGTGGAGACCCCAGTAGGTATTTATTAGGCATTTCACAATGCACCTTAAAAATTGACAAAACATATGAAGCTCACTCTAGATACAACTCAAGGTACTCAACTGGAAAATGCAAAAGAAAAATAAGGCTGTACATATATCTGTCTCATATGACTCTTTTTTTATCTAGCATAATAGGTGACAGAATCCTGGATTGTTACTTTGGTCACAATACAGTCACAGTAACTGAAAGCTCTTCAATATGTAATCTAGTATTTTTCACATTTCATTCATGTATTATTTTGCTGGACTTTAAATTAATCACGGTGAACTTCAACCCAGAGATGTGAAAGCACGTATCAGCAATACGAGGAGGAAGGACTTATCTTAATACTGACCTCCCCACCTCAAATGAAAATCTTGATTTTGAACCACACATCTCCTGACTTTTCTCCCTTGTTCTCCCGAGTTCCACAGGAGCCAAAATCAGGGAGGGTGTGGACTGAAGACGGTATTAACTGATGCGTAATCAGCAGCAATGGGGTTATTTTGGGGTTCTGGCTGGTTTGGCTTTTTTAAAAAACTTTTCTGATCCAAAACAAACACAAACTTCTGCCTGCATATAATGAAAGACGTTATCTTTCTATGGACGGCTGCAGACTTCTGTGGTTGATTAACACAAAGCCAGTGCAGGAGGATCAAGACTTGTGTTATCAGGATCAAGTTCTGCTCAACACATTATTAAACTGTTACTTCACAGACTGTGGTCTCGATTCCCTAGGTCACTTCTTAGCGTACTTGCTCTTCCCAAGAAGTCTTTACTACCTAAGAAAGCCAAGATCCTCAGCCTGACCACTTCTGTGTAAGCCCTCTCCTTCGAGACAAGAGATTTCACACTAAAATAATGCAATTAATATTTTTGAGTCCAGCAGAACCAATGTGAGTGGCATAAAAATGGAAATCGTTTTGCCAAGCAATCCACTGCTTCTCCCCAAGTAGGGACTTATGTCTACACCTCAATCCCGAGACAAAGTTTCTGAAATTTCACAGCGCCCTGTATTTCACCAAAAGCTTAGCTTCCTTTAAGGAATATGCAATAATATTTGAGAGGCAGCAATTCTATGAAAGGAATCACTAATTAAAAGAAGTGTTAACAAGCAGTATAATGAGAAGTCACCATTTATAAGTGAAAGACTAAAGTTGTGAAAGTATTTTCTTTTAAAATGTAAAATTCCAATTTACTTGTAATTGCAAAGTCCTCTTCCCTAAGGAAGGCCCTGGAAATTATTTTAATTAGTTTACAACCCAAAACTCATTCTTAAGAAAAATGTATACCTAACACAAGAAACCATGAAAACACTGCGACTGCTCTGTCTTCGTGACCCATTCCTACTTGACCTTGTGGTTTGGGCAACAAAACAAATGCTTACTCTGAGCCACTCACCCCTGTCCACCTTTCATACTATTTAGAATATCTGTGCATCAATTTCTTTCATATCTTCCTCTGGAAGGTAACATAAGTAAACTCCTTAATTTTATTTTCTTTAAGTTGTCCATCCTCATTTATTTACAATAGTGCCTTACACGTCAAAATCCTGCCCCACAGACCTCCATTCCAAATCCCAGAAGACAAATTTTGAGGTACGAAGGAGAAGAGAAAGAATGTGAAAGAACTATGCTACTAACAGTGGTGTTGGCTCCTTATTCCAAAGTAGGGAAAAAGAGGAAGGGTGGGAAAAGGGAGGAGGTCCCTCCCCTCTACTCTGGAATGTCTTCAACACCCTGGTAGCTGCATTTAAGACAAAACCTGAGGACTGGAAACAGGCAAAAATAGTCAAGTCTTCCTTTTCAAAGCATAAAACTCAGCTGGGAATGTATGCTGAAGTAATCTACAAATTCACTGAGGCCTATCAGAAGGCACGTGTACTTAAAAATAAATAATGACTTCTGAAATAATTTTAGAAATTATTTTAAGACACTTATGACTACTGCACAGTCTGAACAACTGAGCAGAAACCGAATTTTTAAAAAAAAACTGACCACACTTCATTATCACAAAAAACATTGTTTTCAAACATCTGTTCTACCAGATAGTGGTAGGCAAACCAAACGGGACTCTACAAAGGGCTTCAGTTCTTGAAAGGCAGTAATTTCCCCTGGAAAAATAAACCCATGCCACCAGCTGGATCTTCCATTCGCATACTTCCGTGCTGGTTACTGGCTCAGGCATGGCCTTTGCAGTAAGCCCTGAAAGTAAATTCACGATGGTTATTTAGAAATAAAATTTAGAAATAAAAAAACCCGTAAAACCCAGAGAATTTACTGCGCAAAATTCAGTATTGCATTAATATTTACGCTAGCATACAGAGAACTATTACTTTCTGTGCAACTTCACCCGTGTGAGCTGCATGCACAGAGATAAAAGCGACACATAAACCTTTATTTTACTTGCACTTTAAATTAATACTATAATACCAACTCATTTATCTGAGCAGTAGTCAGAAGTTAAAATTTTTCAAATCATCTGACTTTTCAGATTTTAACTGCTGCCTTAATTACCCCCCAAAATCCCAACGGAAGCCAACAAGGATTTTTACACAAGCTTTACCACAATCTCGGTCACGTCTTTGATCTTCTAAACACGCACTGCAGAGAGGAAGAATCATGTTCTGTGTCTCTAGACAACCACATACCTTCAGTTAGAAATGTGTATTTTTCATCAGGCATATTATCTGTATTATGGATAACCAGTACTTCATTATCTGTAGACAAGCAGCTTTAGCTAACGAATTATTTTGGAATGCCAGCTGTGCACTGCAAGACGAAGCACTGCCGTCTAGAAAAACAACCTCCAGCTCTCATACTGCATGCACTGCCAAACATACCACATAAGTTAGCAAGTGACATTATTTTTATCTTCCACAAATACACAGTCAATAAACCTTAGCCCCCGCAAGTTCCACCTTCCTCCCCTTCTTGATTTGCATTTCTAAATTAACACAATTTTCAAAAGCAGAGTACTTGTGTCTATGGGATGGGACATAACATTCATACTTCTTTGGATTTAACCCAATTCATACAGCTTGAGAGTTTGCAGAATACGTATTTTAAAAATACCTTCTTTCAAAACTTGTTGTACCCACTACTTGTGCTTGTCATAAGCATTAGCGGTAGGCTATTATGCTAGAGAGCTAAAATAATGGACTGGCAAAGACAATTCCAATCCTGTACGTTTTACAACTGCATAGCAATCACGATTAGGCGACGGTCAAGCAACAGGATCAGCCGAACTATGAGGATTATTTTAAGGATTTAAAAGTTTTTTTACTGCAACCTAATCACCTGTAGTTGTGTAAGTTTTTTTTTAGGCCTCACAGGAGAAAGAATCATCCTTCCGACAATTTTTCCTAGTCCACTGCAGCGATATTTAACCCTGGTACACGTTTCTTTCCCAAAACGTTTTTCCGAATGTGGTGGGTTGTGGGGTTTTTAGGGTTTATGTATTTTTGGGGTTTTTTTCTTCCTTGTTCTTAAATGAGGCGATTTTTACCCTTATGCCCGTCTGACAGACGCGAACGGTGCCCAAGGTCAACAATGAGAAGAGGCAGCCGAGTAAACCAGAATTCCCGATTTCCGCACTGTCCAAATTAGGACATGATGTCAACGAAATATTAAATTACTGCTGCTGTGCTCCTAGCCGAGGTACTTGCCCGACCCGGCTAGGCCCACGATGTTCTCGACAGAGCCACAAAACGGCCAGCTAAGTCCCCTGCGAGCCATCCTCCTTACCCAGGTAGATATCCCCGAAGGAGCCGCTCCCGATCTTCCGGCCGAGCCGGTACCGGTTCCCAACCCTCAGCTCCATGGCGACAGCTCGGCTCGTCCGCGACCCGGTTCTGCTGCTCTGCCCGGCCCGCTGGCTCTCGTTCTGACGCCTCACAGTCCTGCGGTTCCGGATGCCATCGCGGCTTTGGTCTCGCCGCTCGATACTAGCGAGACAGGCAAGACCGTCGCCGCAGCTCCCGAGCAAGATGGACACGGATCCCCGACACCACCGGCCCGTCAGCCCCTCCGGCCCCGAGCCACCATACTGCGTGACCTCACTTCCCCAGCGCCGGAGGCGGAGCGCGCTGCTGCAGGGACGGGCGCGGCGGGCGGGGCCCGGCTGCGGTCCCACCTCCTGCGCCTGCGTGTAGCCGGTCTCTCAGCGTTCGGTTCGGGCGGAGTCGGGCGCCGGTTTCTGCCCCATCGCATCGGGCCGTCCCAGCCGCCTACCGGGCGGCGAGTGAGGCCCGCAGCCTTCCGGGTGTGTGTGTCGTCGTCCTCCCCGCGGCCATCGGTCACCGCAGTGGAGATGAGCTCCGGATGCGCTGCGTTCCGAGGAATGCCCATTTGACTGGGGGGGGCGGGGGGGGAGGCGGCGGCCAGGGACAAAGTCTGAGACATAACCCCGCAAATTTCAAGGGAATTTCGCGCTGGCCCTGCGTGAGATGATGTTGTAACTGACCACTCCTGAGAAGGAAACGTAAGGTGTGGTCCTGGAGTGGAGGGAGGGAGGAGGACGAGATGCATGCCGTTTTCATCCAGGGGATGGCCTAAAAGTGCACTGCCTGCCTACCCCTCCTGCTCAGCAGCCATGCTCCGTCTCCTTCTCAAGAATCTAGGGGTCAGTATGTTATCAACTGCTACTACGACTAACAAAATCAATTTGCTTTGCAATTATAAGTGCATCTCGAGGGTTTTTTTTTCACACGGGCATGCCCTAGAACCCATAAAAGAGGGTCATGTGGAGTTGATTGGGAGGCACTGAGATTCTCTGGGGTACATTATGCAACAGCTTTCTGGCCCTGGTGCCTGCTGACACCAGGCCTTGGTGCCTGCTGACAATCACCCCTGTCATTGTAGGGGGGAACCTTGGGTGTTTTGTTAGCTCCTGGCAGGGTTTTGGGGGCTTTGTGGTTTTTAGGGGGTACTACAGACATTGTAGGGTCGGCCTGTTGGGCTCTTGGAGGCTTGTGAGGGGTTTTGGAGGGCCTATAGTGGCCTTGCAGGATTTAGGGGATCCTACAGGCTTTTAGGGGGCCTATAAAAGCCCCCAAACTATATTTAACCCCCCACAAACCTGCTTTAGAAAGCAGGAACATCTAAACTGTTCCCCTCGGCTCCTAAAATATTTCAACACCCCAAAACCAATCCTAAAACCACTGAAGTTATCCCAGCAACCCCAAGTCCTCATTAAATCTCTCCGAGCCACCCCTAGAGGAAGATGACAGCTCTTTTCCATAGGAAGGAAAGCCCAGAGCCTGCATGTTTCAGGGGCAGACAACAGGCTGTGCAGGGGAGGGAACAACCTGCAGGACCTTTCTCCACCTCACCCCCCATTTCCAAGGTGCAGCAGCGCCAGGTGTGACCAGTGAGGATGAGGAGGGGGTGGGTCCTGCCGGAGGCTGCTTTCAGGGGCTTACCTGGGCACACCCGTGCAGGGAGCTGCTATATGAAAGGGGCCAATGGGGACATCCCGAGCGTCTCTCCAGGAACCATGGCTGGACCATCTTGTAGGGACTGGGGAGCAGCTGGATGCACCTGGGCACAGAGCACTGGTCCAAGAAAATGCCAAAGGAAAAGCCCTTGTGCCAAGGGGCTGCACCTGAGCAGGTAGGGCAGCATGTGGGGTCCCACGGAGTATCTTTAGCCTTTCCCCTTTCATCTTGTCAGTCCTCCCCAGTGCCTCCTTGGAAAGCAGCCCCGAGCTGCTGTCGCCGATGCCGAAATAATCCTCAACCTCTGGGAGCACCCACGGGGGCGGGGCCATGGCTGGGCCACGCCCACAGCGCACCAAGCCACGCACACGTGCATGTAAGCCACGCCCACCCCTGCCCCAAGCCCCGCCCACCATGCCCCAAGCCATGCACACCCTGCATAAAGCCCCGCCCAGACCTGCACCAAAACCCACGCCTACTCTGCCCCTAACCCACGCCCACAACATCCTAAGCCCCCCGCTCACCCCTGCACTGTAGCCACGCCCACACCGCTGGAACCCCCGCCCACATCACATGAAGCCACGCCCACGCATCGCTAAGCCCCGCCCATCCCGCCAAAAGCCACTTCCATACCTGCCAAACCCACACCCACACACCCCCTTAGCTCCACCCACCCCACTGTAAGCCCCGACCACACTGATCGAAGCCACGCCCACGCACCGCTAAGCGCTGCCCACACCGCCCAAAGCCCCACCCACCCCACCTGAAACCCCGCCCATTCCCCTTTAGCCCCGCCCACACCGCCGGAAGCCCTGCCCACACGCCCCTCTAGCCCCCGCCCACTCTAGGCCCCGCCCCCACCTGCCACGGTGAAGCAGTCCATGTAATTAAGGAGGTTAATTAAGCACTGCACGGCCACGCTGAGGTGGGGGCGGGGCAGGTGGGGCGGGGCCTTCCCCGGATGGGGCGGGGCCACCTCTGGCTGCAGCCGCCCCGCCCTCTCCGTGACGTCATCGGGGTGAGCCAAGGTGGGGGAGGGGCGGGGGAGGCTATGGGGGGGGAGGGGCCCTGGACAAAGCGGGGGGAGTCGAGCACTGAGAGTGGGGGAGGGGCGGCCCCAAAAAAACCCAAAAAGAATCCCAAAATTCCCACGAAACCCAGAATCGCCCCAAAATCCCCTCAGGGCCCCCTAAAAAACCCCAAAAAATTCTCCCAAATCCCCCAAATTTCCCCAAATTTCCCTAAAATCACCCCAAAAACCCCCCAAAAAGCCTCAAAATTCACCAAATTCCCCCAAAATCCCCCAAAAAACCCTAACATCCCCTCCGGACCCCCCAAAAATCCCGAAAAAGCCCCAAATTTCCCCAAAATTCCCAAAATCCCCTCAGGGCCACCAGAAAATCCCGAAAAACCCCCCAAAAAACCAAAATCCCCTCAGGACCCCCCCAAAACCCCTCAAATTCCCAAAAGTTCCCCCAAAATCTCCCCAAATTCCCCAGAATCCCCAAAAAAACCCCAAAAAACCAAAAATCCCCTCAGGACCCAAAAAAAACCTCCAAAAAAGCCCCAAAATTCACCAAATGCCCCAA
>NW_024581084.1:3278191-3291183 GCF_017639235.1 Corvus kubaryi
CCCCGGTGCCTCCGCTCCGCGCGCCTCCCACATCGGGCCTCTCACGTGAATTCTCCCCGTGCACGTGACCGCGCAGCCACGTGACCCCCTCCCTGGACCCCGCCTTCTCTGCGCTGATTGGCGGAAGCTCCTCGGCCCCGCCTCTTCAGCGGGGGTCTCGCTTCCCATTGGTTAAAACGCGGCTGGCCCCGCATTCTCTGCGCTGATTGGTTGAGGGGCGGGGTTTGGGCAGGGGGCAGGGCCTGGGAGCAGCTCCGCCCAGGGCGCAGCCGAGGCGCTCCCAGTTCGGACCAGTTTGGGTCCAGTTCGGACCAGTACAGACCACTTTGGGGCCATTTCGGACCAGTTCAGACCCCCTAATGTGGGGCTGGGACCCACGGTGTGGTCAGTGACCCCTGCTGTGGTCAGAGGCTCCGGCCAATAGGTGTGGTCAGTCTGGTCAGCAGTCAGCACTCCGGCCTCCCTGAGTGGGTCAGTGACCATAGCTGTGGTCAGCGCTCAGGCCAGCCCGGGTGTGCTCAGCGGTCAGTGCTCAGGCCAGCACGTGGCCCACAGGCACCTTGCGGGGCTGGCCGCCGGCTGCAGGGGGCACCACGATGGCCGCGGGGGTGGCGCTGTCGTCGTCGTCGCCGCTGCCATTGGGGGGCAGCCCTGGGGGGGGAGGGGAGTTCTAGAACGTTCTGGGGGGCACTGGGGGGTTCTATGGGTCCCATTGGGATCTATGGGGCACTGTGGGGGTCCCACTGAGTTCTGTGGGGTTCTAGAAGGTTCTATGGGTGCTGTGGGGCTCCAGAAGGTTCTGTGGGGTCCTATGGTGCGCTACAAGGTTCTATGGGGCTCCAGAAAGTTCTGTGGGGTCCCATTGGATTCTATGGGGCTCTGAGGGGTTCTAGAAGGTTCTATGGGGTCCCATTGGTTTCTATGGGGCTCCAGAAGGTTCTGTGGGGCACGGTGGGATTCTATGGGGTCCCACTGGGTTCTCTGGGGCTCCAGAAAGTTCTACAGGGTTCCATTTGGTTCTACAGGGCTCCATGGGGCTCCAGAAGGTTCTGTGGGGCCCAGTTGGGTTCTATGAGGGTCTAGAAGGTTCTCTGGGGCTCCAGAAGGTTCTGGGGGGCTCTATGGGATCCCATTGGGTTCCATGGTGATCCAGAAAGTTCTGTGGGGTCCCATTGGGTTCTATGGGGCTCTGTGGGGTCCCATTGGGTCTTATGGGGCTCTAGAAGGTTCTAGGGGGTTCATTGGGGGCCTATGGGGCGCTGTGGGGCTGCAGAAGGTTCTATGGGACTCTAGATGGTTCTGTCGGGGTCTGTGGGGGTCTATGGAGCGCTGTGGGGCTCCAGAAGGTTCTATGGAGTTCTATGGAGCTCTGTGGGGTTCTACAAAGTTCTGTGGGGTCCCATTGGGTTCTATGGGGTTCTAGAAGGTTCTGTGGGGCACTGTGGGCGTCTATTGGGTCCCATTGGGCTCTGTGGGGCTCTCTGGGGCTTCAGAAGGGTCTGGGGGGCTCTGTGGGAATCTAGAAGGTTCTATGGGAGTCTATGGGGTTCTAGAAGGCTCTGTGGGGTCCTGTGGGGCATTATGGGGCTCCAGAAGGTTCTATGGGGTCCCACTGGGTCATATGGTGTTCTAGGAGGTTCTATGGGGCACTGTAGGGCTCCAGAAGGTTCTATGGGGTTCTACAGGGGTCTATGGGGCTCTGTGAGGTCCTATGGGGTTCCAGAAGGTTCTGGGGGGCTCTATAGGGTTCCAGAAGGTTCTTTGGGGTCCCACTGGGCTCTGTGGTGCTCTAGAAGGTTCTGTGAGGCACTGTGGGGCCCCATTAGGTTCTATGGAGCTCTGTGGGGGTCTAGAAAGTTCTGTGGGGTCCCATTGGGTTCTATGGGGCTCTGGGGGGCTCCAGAAGGGACTGGGGGGCTCTGTGGGGTTCTGTAAGGTTCTATGAAGTACTATGGGGCTCTACGGGGTCCTAGAAGACGCTGTGAGGCCCCATTGGGGCTGTGGGGCTCTAGAAGGTTCTATGCGGGTCTTTGGGGCTCCAGAAGATTCTATGGGATTCTATGGGGTCCCATTGGGTTCTATGGGGCTCTGTGGCGCTCCAGAAGGTTCTATGGGGTCCCATTGGGTTCTGTGTGGTTCCAGAAGGTTCTATGGAGTTCCATTGGATTCTGTGGGGCTCTATGGGGCACTGTGGAGTTCTAGAAGGTTCTATGGGGCACTGTGAGTTTCTATGGGGCTCCAGAAGGTTGTGTGGGGTCCCATTCGGTTCTATGGGTCTCCAGAAGGTTCTGTGGGGTCCCATTGGGTTCTATGCGGTTCTATGGGGCGCTGTGGGGCTCTAGAAGGTTCTGTGGGGTCCTAGAAGATTCTACAGTGCTCTGTGGGGTTCTAGAAGGTTCTTTGGGGGTCCCACTGGGTTCTATGGAGCTCTGGAAGATTCTATGGGGCTCTAGAAGGCCCTATGAGGTTCTATTGGGTACTGTGGGACTCTGTCGGTCTCCAGGAAATTCTGTGGGGGGTCCCATTGGGTTCTATGGGTTTCCAGAATGTGCTGTAGGGCTCCAGAAGGATGTGTGGGGGTCAATGGGGTCCCATTGGGTTCTATGGGGCTCTAGAAGGTTCTGTGGGACTCTGTGGGGCTGCTATGGGGCACTGTGGGGCTCAAGAAGACTCCGTGGGGTCCTATTGGGTTCTCTGGAGCTCTGGAAGATTCTATGGGGATCTATGGGGCACTGTGGGGCTCCAGAAGGTTCCGTGGGGCGCTGTGGAACTCTGTAGGGTTCTAGAAGGTTCTATGGGGTTCATAGAATCCCCCTGAAATAACCCAAAAAATACCCCCAAAAACCGCAAAAAACCACCCAAAAATACCCCAAACCCCCAAAAACAACCCAAAAAACCACCCCAAAAATGGGCAAAACCAGCCCAGAACTGCTGATGAACACTGAGGGAGGAGTCAGATGATAAAAAAACCCCCACCCCCCCCAAAAAATACCCCCAAAATACCCCTCAAAAAAACCAAATACACCCCAAAAAACCCCCAAAACCCCCCAAATAAAAACCAAAAAAGCCCCAAATAATACCCCCAAAAAACCCTAAAAAAATGCCCCAAAACCCCCCCAACCCCCCCAAAGAAACCCCAAAAATACCCCCCAAAAAACCCAAAAAACCCAGAAAAAAACCCCCAACCCCCCCAAAAAATACCCCCAAAATAAGCCCTCCAAAAATACCCCCCAAATAATCCAAAAACCACCCAAAAAACCCCGAAATAAACAAAACAAAAAAAATCCCCCAAACCCCCAAAAATACCCCAATAATCACCAAAAAACCACCCCAAAAATAGGCAAAACCAGCCCAAAATGGCGGATGGACACTCGGGGAGGGGCCGATGACAAAAAAAAACCAAAAAGCCCCCCAAAAATACTCTGTAAATACCCCCAAAACCCCCCAAAAAATACCCCCAAAATAACCCAAAAACACACCACGCACTAAAACCACAAAAAACCCCCATTTCCCCCAAATAACCCCCAAATAACCCCCAAATCCCTGGCGGGGGGCGGGGCCTCGCCTGTCTGCAGCAGCCCCAAGCTGCTGTCGCCAATGCCAAAATAATCCTCAACCTAGGGGAGCACCCCTGGGGACGGGGCCATGGCTGGGCCACGCCCACAGCACCCCAAGCCCTGCCCATTCAGTCACAAAGCCACACCCACATGTCCCATTAGCCCCGCCCACCCCATCCAAGCTACGCATTCTGTACCTAAGTCCCCACCTGCCTAAGCCACGCCCATGTCACCAGAAAGCCACGCCCACCCTCTGCCTAAGCCTTGCCCCTGCATGGCTAAGCCCCACCTACTCCTGACCCAAACCACGCCCACTCCGCACATAAACCACGCCCATAGTGACATAAGCTCCGCCCATGATGCCCCTTAGCCACGCCCACGCCCCCTGTTAGCCCCATCCACCCAGCCTAAACCCACCCAAAATGGCGGACGGACACTGAGGGAGGGGCCGAGGAGGGGCCAGGTGACAAAAAAACCCTCAAAAATCCCCCCAAAAAACCAAAAAAAAGCCCTAAAACCCCCAAAGCCCCCAAATCCCCCCAAAATCCCCAGTGGGGGGCAGGGCCTCACCTGTCTGCAGCAGCCCCGAGCTGCTGTCGCCAATGCTGAAATAATCCTCAACCTCAGGGAGCACCCCTGGGGGCGGGGCCACAGCTGGGCCATGCCCACAGCACCCCAAGCCCCACCCATTCAGTCACAAAGCCACACCCACATGTCCCACTATCCCCACCCACCCCACCTAAGCCCCAAACCCAATCTGTACCTAAGCCCCACCCATGCATCCATTTAGCCCTACCCCCATTGCAATTAGGATTCTTTCTGCAGGAAAATTTTAGTATAGCCACAAATTGAGAAAAATTTGATTTTTTTTCTTCTTTTTCTCAGAAGGCAATCAACCTTCTGGTCTGGCTATTCTTTACTTCTCCCTATGAAGTAAAATCTAAAAAGACACACACACGATATTTATGGAAGGACCTCCCAATGAATTAGGAAAAATTATTACTCAGAAGATAAAACAGAAACAAGACTGTCTACACTGTATGAATTAAACATACATGAATTAGGACACAGAGCCTTCCCTTCTTTAGTAACAGAACTGATGCTGTCCTGAAAATGACATTAATGAATTAGACTAGTATATGAAAACCTTCTGCATCTGCTCTAGAGGTTGGAATGAGGATGTTAAGTAAGGCAGCAGACAACAAGGATGTGCTGCTCAGGGAAGCTGAATATCACTTCTGTGCTTGTGGAGTTCTGCAGTTTGGATGAAGGTCACAGGTTACCTCCAGCTACATGAAAATGAGTGATAAATACACAGTGTTGGTCTTAGACTGAAAGCAGTACTAGGCAAAGAGAGTCAAAATACGGAATATTACTCAAAATCATCCCCTGGTTTTCTAAAGATCATAATCTTCTATTAGAAGACAGTTTGTTACCTTCTAATATTAAATCTATAATAGTAAAAGCACCTCAATCTTGTAGAAGTATCTAAGATACACAGATTAAGTAAGGTATATGCAGTGAGAGCACCCTAAAAACATCACAAGAGGAGTGACAATTTCTGGGATAGTAATGACATGAACAAGTATCTAAACGTTAAGTCTGAGTGAATAAGAGAATTTTTCAACTAATGGATCAGGGAAAATGTGAAAGGATGAGATATGTGATTAAAGATCATAGTGTATTCGGTTAACACAGGTGGAAAATATATTACTTTGATTCTGTATTACAACACATTTTAATTGATTTGTGTGTAGCTTTAGTTTTATACATGCACAATTTTTTAGAACACATCTTTAGACTGGGACAAACAATAAAGGAAATCCATTGTATGACTTTACATTGATCCCAGCATCACTCACTGGAATATCTTAACATTTCCTGCACAGATTCCCATTCGTTAAGATGACAACCTTGAGAAGAAGGAAACCTGTAACTGCCATTCAGAGAAGGTCTAAAAATTTAATTGCTGTTTGAACACAAAGGAGCTTTGACATGCTGTGGTTTATTGAAACACTCCTGCAGTTATAGACACATCTTTAACCACCCTACCCTCTCCCTCTTCCTCCATCCACCACTCATTGATGCAACTGGAAGATTCAGTAACTGCAGAGCAAAGTCCTGCTTACTTCCAGCTCTCCTGCCCCAGCAAATGCTCAGCTCTTCTGGGAAGATAGAGCTATGCCATAAACACATTGCACCTGAAAGGAGATGAAACCTTCCCTTCAAAGACATGTGTGACCAGGTGTGACCAATGTGACTTAATTCTCACAACTATATTAAATATTCAGTACATCTGATATTCTGTTGTCAACACACAAAATACAGTTTAATTATGATAAGCCATACTGGAATCATTTACAATACATAAATGTGAAAAAACAGCATTAAATTATTTCTTGTTCCATGTGCAAAAATATACACCTTCCAACCTCCCAAGAAAGTAAGACAAGGCACAATAAATTCTGGTAATTCTCTTTCTTCTGACTTTTCAGTTCCATCACAGCTCTCAAAACTAAGATTTATGTGCTATTTTGCATCTGTATCTGTTGTTGATTTTCCCCCCCTACAGGGATATAGGTGAATAAGTTTGGACAGGAAACCGTATCCCTCAAGCCAAACTGAAAGGTTTATAAAGTTGCTAATAAAAGTTTGGGTCAGGGCCTAAATATCAATCATCTGCTCATTGTCTTTTTAAACGAGCTCAGGCATTTTCCCAACTGTTCCCAGCAGGTCTCTGCCACTATTTTAAACTAAGATTTCAGCCATTTTTTTTCCCCTGTGTTGACCTCGATAATTTTTCTTTCTCCCCCTCTTTACCTGCCAAAGGCATCCATCAGGATTTTGCCAAAGGCTATCTGCTTTTGAAGTTGAGAGGAATTCACTAATCATGAGTGTCAAACCCACAGTAAATGCCATCGCCATATGGTGTATGCTGCTTTTGGGAATTATCTCAAAAGGCCTAGCTGTGAGAAGGCCAGCTGTATGTTAGGAGGGCTTTACTGCTAACTTTCATAACTCATGTCAGGTCTTTCAGTTTCTGTATTCATTGGCTTCAGCGAGTGCAACTGTTTCCTGAATTTATAAAAATGTTGTCAAGATCCCTTGATCTTGCTTCCTCTGTCTCTCTCACACAAACACATCCAAACACATTTATATACACAGTGGAATAGCATGCACAGAGGCATGCAAATCTAGCAAAAGAGAAGCTTGTAAACAAATAGCATGTCATTCTGCTTACTCAATAAATTTCTCTGGGTGTTAAACTCATGATAAACATATCATAAGCCCTGATGAAGGCTTTACAGCCTGTCCCATCACACCATCCTGAGTGTAACTCTGCAATGCATAGGAAGACATAAGTTTGAAAAACAGAGCAGAAATAGCTCCCATAAGGGCAAGGTGCTGACATAGCTGAAACATAACTAACTGGAGAGCATTTATTTTCACTAAAGAAGGAAGTATCAGTGACACATCTCTGTGCCTGTGGAGGTGTACTGCACATTCAAAGCAAAAAGAAATCTACCTTCTTTAAAAAATTGGCCATTAATACATAAATATATCTGTGTTGAAATCCCTCAGACGGTACCATTCTTAACAAGAACTACACACAAGACTAAGAAATTCTGCAGAGAAACACGCTTTTGTGATCCAAAGAGGCAAGGAGAAAGAAAACCACATATGAAGAGTTTAACATACCCACTTAGTGATAGAAAAAGAATTATTACAAAAATAAATGTCAGTCCCCTTGAAACACTTGAGTCAGCTCTCTCAACTTTCTCTGATGCTGTAGGAAGGTGTGAATGTCCTCCATGTCTCACATCATCCCCACCAGCCACATAGGAATGTCTCCAATGCACCTCAGAGTGTTTCAAGGACTACTCCCCTCTAATTTATGTATAGTCTGTTAACATCCTCTTGGAGCAAACAGAAATACTACTTTTAAAAGACATTTATACTTCAGAAACATGTGCCCCGACACAACAAAAAACCCAGATTTTAATACTGCCCCGAGGCAGAATTCATCCATCTTTAAGGCTTCTATTATGTATTTCCTGGTTAGTAATACAAAAAACTGCTGGCAGTATCACATAGAAACGAAAGTGGCAGAATCAGAAAAACTACTGAAAAGTTTACCTTTATAGGAAAGCTTCAGTCTTGGGATATTTTGTTTTGACGTTCCAGTGACTGGAAGGAACAGCATCACTAAAGGCAGCAGGCTGCAGGCATGTGGCACTTGCAAAGCTCTCATTCTGCTCTCCTCTTCTGTATCTTCTTTTGTACTATGGTGAAATATCTCCCCACTTTTCAAACAATCCAAGTTTTATCTGGAAGAAAAAAAGAAAACATCTGTAGATCTGCTTTACTGCATAAGTAACAATTCTGTAAGCAAGCCAAACCTATTTTTAAAGAGCACCTCAGTTAATTTCTTTGCTACGAAAGTATTTTTCCTCTAGTACAAGTAAATATGTTTTGTTTCTTTAATACTAAATTTACACATTTTGTCATTGGAAAAATATGTAGACTTTTCAGACACCAGTGTCTAGCCTAGCTAAAGTTTAAGCACAAATTAAATTAATGCAGTATCCATAAAAAGAACATTTGACATTCAAAAGTTCATTCCCTCACCTAGAGATGCCCTTGTATTTTACCCCCAAAAGTTTCCCTACCTGTGCACAACTGATTGCTACAGTTTACTTCAAAATCTTCATGCTTTCCGCTACAGGTCACCTCAAGTTTACTTCAAAAGTTTTCCCTACCTGTCCATTACTGATTATCTCAATTTTTACCTCAAATAAGTCATTCTCTACCTACAGACACTGGATAGTAAATCATACAAAGATCTAAAAGTCTGCACAAGAAACAGCAGAAGGTTTTCCATGAATAACACAAGTTCCTTTTTTCCCTCCTCTGCCTAGGACTGCTACCAGGAGACAGGAGAGTTTGTTATCAACAGTTGAACCTCCCAAGCATTGTTATTTCTCAGAGAACTGGGCCGGCACTGAGCTACTCCCATGCGCCTGCAGGGCACTGGGGAGGGGCAAGACAACGTCCCACTCCTGCCTGGAGAAATTTCAACACCCTAAAAAGTCATTTCCCTTCTCTCTCTCTGACCCACGGCCAAAGCAGCTGTGTAGAACAACATGGACTACTCATGGAAGGGATGATTCAGTTGTGGGAAAAACACTAAAGAAAGACTATCACCCCAAATTTCAGGGTGAAAACACACTGCTTGTTAACAGGAGCACACAAACTCATTTAAACCAGAGAGGAAACTGCACACCAGGAAAAGAGCTGGAAGATATGCTCTGCCTTGATTGATAATTCCAAAGGAAATTCCCCACGGATCATAGGCAATTACCTATAATTTTACCTCCATAATCACTGGATTTCTGACTTGGGTTTCTGTGGAAGTGTCTCACAGATGCCTTGAGTGGTCAGGGGCTTGGTTGGATACTTTGTGGTTAGTCCTGACAGGCCCAGGCCAAACCCACCCACCTGCATCACTGCTCCACCCCGAAGTTGCATGAAATACTGAGAACAGTTTATAAATACTCCCCTTCCCTGTCCTTCCTTACACATCCATGGAGGAAATGTACTCTATCCACTGTTCCCAAGAGCACCTCTCCAGCCCACATCCCAGTTTTCACAAACACAAACCAAACAGACCTAAGACAACTATTCCATCAGTGCCTGCAATTCTGAGCTCCCTGTTCCCTGCCACTCACACAGCAATCTCACCTCAGCCCAGAGACTCCCTATCCCCAAAGGGAAACACAACCTGACAGGGAACAGCTCTGGCACCACATTTCCCCTTGTTCCTGGAAAGTCCTAGGTAAATCCAGTCCCTCAGACCTTGCATCCCTGAAAACCAGGAGAGCTGGAGTTTTACCCAGATCCCAGCACCCTGCACAGCTGCACTGAAACGAGCACAGGCTGATTGCTCCACCCAGCACCATCCCTCATTTTCCTCCCATTGCTCCCCAAGCAGCCCCAAACCACCCTGTGTCTGTGCCAGGGCCAGGGCCTGCCCCAAGGCCAACCAGAGGCTGTCACCCAGCCCTGCACCAGCTGCCACCCCTGGGAGAGCTGGGAATGCACTGAGAGCTCGGCTCCCCAGTCCTCAGACACACAAATAATGCCCAACCTGCCCCTCTGGGCACAGCCAAACACCACAACTCCATCATCCCCAAGGAACTCTGGCAGTCGCCTCTTCACCTCTGCCCTTTTCCAAAAGACACAGGTAGGACTGGGCTGTCAGAAATGGTAGTCCCTAGGCAGTTCATCCCAGCAGAGAGGAGAAGAGGAACCCTGTGTCCCTCTGACTGACCCCACAAGCATGGGCAGGACCAGCTGGGTTTTTTGTATTCTAAATTTTAAAATGAACTGAAGAACCTGAAAGGCAAAAAACAACACACACATAAGGTTAGAGCCAGTCAACACACACACAGACAGACACACCCCTTCTTCAGCTTACACTCTGACTGCAGCCCTTACTAGAAACACTCCCCCCTAAAGAAGATGCTTTAACATCTTCCATCTGCTGCTCCTTGATGTGGAACAGTAGATCCTGGGAAAATTGGTAGCATCAGTGACCATAGGGATCAAAATTTGCCTCGGGGACCTGCAAGACAGCATGAGGCAGTCTGCAAGAAGCTGACAGCTAGGAGTTATCCCCACACCAGGCCCATAAACTTTCTACCCAAAAGCCCATAGACAAGAGAGGAGAGTTTTAAAACTGTTCAAACTAGCCATGACTGAATGTGCCAGGGCAGGGCAGCTCTAAGCATAAGTGGCACATGGACACCCAGTGCATCAAATATAAGCAAAGATGACATGAAGACTTGAGATAACGCTTCAGAAGATAAATTCTTGAGACCAGGATGCTTTGAGGCAACGAAAGCTACGAAACTACTGCAGTGAGGAGGGTCTAGTACACTTCATACAGAAGTCCAAGGGAATGGCACATGAAAAAAAGATACTACCAAAACTGAGAAGGAAGATGGAGAGGAACATCTTGTATACTTCTTCTGGTCTCAAAAAGCAAAACCATAAAGATGCCAGAATAAGCCCGATCCAGGAAAGTATGCAAGTACTCCTGCTGCTGATATGGCCCATAACAATGCCTGTAAAGCGTTGAGACATCACAAAGCCCTATGACACTGAAGACAACGGACACAAACCACATAACAGACACAAACTGAAATGGCCCAGCAGTTTTACCTGATGGACCCAAGATTCCTAGTGCAAGATGAGCCAGAGGCCGATGACGCCGAAGGAAAGAAGGCTCTACGGCAGTAGTACGTGACAGTGAAATGTAAACTCCTTATGAGAAGTTAGTGCCAAAGCTGGTAAGAGGATGCTCAAGAAGCGCAGTAGGCCTAGAGAAGGAGGCAACGACTGCCAGGTGATACAAAGAGATCTCTAGAGAATGATTCTGCCGCCAAAGGCTGAAGTGACGTCACAAAACATGACCGACCGACAAATGGCCAAGATGCAAGATGCCCGCGTGCTATGCTCAAAAGTGCTCCAAAGCGTGGCTACACTGAAGAGTAGGCAAAATTTAGACCATGGCAATCATGCCAGACCCAAAGGCAGGCTCCTCGGGTGAAAAGATGGACAATGACAAATCCAATGATGCGAAGCTCACGAGAACAAGGAGATGGGTTGGAACTGCCCGGCCCGGCAAAGGCTCAAGTGGATGCTGAAGAGAAACCCTCTCTCCCTTAACCTCCAAGGGGCCCGGCCCACTACAGCCCTCTCCTCTCAGCTAACTTCAAATTGCCTCCTGTGATTCCAAAGGTTTTGCCTTCTCCCAACCAACAGTCCCCACACTTAGCTCTCCGAAGACCAGCAGACGAAATCCATCCTTGACAGAAAAGAATGCTTCAGCACCGTGGATGTCAATACATGGCCCAAAGTCCACTTGGGCGGCTGCAAAAGATAGAGAATAATGACAAAATTCAGACTGTGATGACATGTCCCAGAAGTGACCCCTTGCACAATGCCCCTCTCCCTCATAACTGCCGAGGCTCATTGCTTACCGAGCATTTCCAAACTTAGGCTCTGCACCTACTTGTGATACCTAAGACAACAAAACAGAAACTGCGACTATTGCCCTCCAGAAGAATAATGCACGGTCTCCCTCTGCACCACTGGCCCAGGCTCACCTCAAATCTCCATCTGACTCCGGAGGTGGCCCGGATGATACCTGCAAAGCGAAAAGGGACACACTTCGCATGCTGCCACGTACCTCTCACCTATCAGTCGCCCCACCTAAATGCCAACTCACCTGCTCGCCTCTGTCCCTTGGCATGCCCAGGGCAGCAGCAGCACCTGCAGAGAAGCAAAGCAAAAAAACATGCTAAGAGACTGAAACCACAGCCTCCCCACTCCAACTGAAGTACACCACACCTATACCTTAAGCTTGCACCCACCTGGCCTCCAGCATCCCAGGGCTGGGACACCTTCCCAGTGGACCACCTAAAATGCACAAACAAAAACGGATGCTTAGAGCTGCACCAGAAACTGATACCCAAGCAGTAACAACTCATTCTGTCCACCAGTCACCGCTCCACCTCACTCCATTGACCTTGACCACTGATATTCAGCATTACTTCCTACAAATAAAGATGAAGAACAAAGCTGTAACACAGTCACCATTTACACTCGCCCTGCAAAGACAAACGGTGACTGACCTTCCTGTGGGAACCACCTCACCTGGTATGGGGCACTCTGCCACAGATTCAATCCATCTGCATCTGAAAGAAAGTTATGACAAAAGTCAAAGTACTGCATGAGAACTTACCACCTCCAGACATCTTGTGTCAATCTAGAAATACCATCTTGAGTCCAACTAATCCCTACATTACAAATGTCAAGTCCCTAGGACTTATCCTATTACACCTACACCCAGACTATGTAGCAGGGCAAAGCAGCCCCGGGCTAAACACACAGACACCAGTGACACAGGAGATGACAAACAAGGGGATGCAACAAGGAGAGGAAACTCTCAGCAAGAAGAATTACCAATGAGATGACCTAGATGAGGCCAATGAGGCTCAAAGAACTCTGGCAGAAAAAGACCCTAACAGAAAGACTTATGCCAAGAACCGCAAAGATGGATGCCCGAGAATCGTACGGTTGGAATCCTCTACCTGTCCTCGCATTCTCCCAAGTCCGAATCTGTTATAAGGGATCGTTGCAGTGCACAGCTGTCAATACAGCTCAGAACAAGACTGTAAAAGGTGTCTGACTCAATAGTGCTAAAGAGAGATGCGATTCCAACGCATATCCGAGCTTGCAAGTCAAAGGTTCAAGGGTACCAGCGTCAGGCCAAGGAACGCAAAGGAGATGCTAAGGATGATGCCCAGCATTTCTGATAAGCCCCTCAAAGGGGTAAGGCAAAAGACATGTGACACAAGATGCCCAAGA
>NW_024581085.1:0-957 GCF_017639235.1 Corvus kubaryi
CCCTTTTGGGCCACAAACTCCCGGATTTGGGTCTCCAGGCGCCGGTTCTCCCGCTCCAGGCTCCGCACCTGCTCCAGGTACGCGGCCAGGCGGTCGTTGAGGTCCTGCATCGCCTCCTTCTCGTTGGCCACGGCCCCGGAGCTCCCCAGGAAGGCGCTGCCCCCCAGGCCGGCCCCATAACCGGCCCCATAACCGGCCCCAAAGGCCCCCCCGGCGCTGCTCAGGGTGCGGGTGACGGAGATGCGGGACCCCGCGCCCCCCGCCCCCGCGTACACGCTCGCGGCGCTGCCCAGAGGGGCGAAGCGGCGGCCGGGGGCGATCCCAGGGGTCCCGAGGGTCCCGATCCCGCCGGAGCGGACGGAGCTGGAATAGACGGTGCGGCGGGAGAAACTCATGGGGACGGAGACGCGACGGCGGGAGCCCGAGAGCTGCACGGACGGACGCACGGATGGAATTCCGGGCGGGAATTCTGGCCGGGATTTATAGCCGGGAGCGGCCCCACGGCACCTCCCCACGGCCCCGCTCCCGGGAAGGTGCGGCTGGAGCCGGCCCAGGGCTTTGTTCCTGCGGGGATCGGCCCCACAACTGGGGGTGGGGGGACAGGGAAGGGGATCGACCCCAGAACTTGGGGAGTGTGGTGTGAGGGAAAGGAATCAGCCCCAAAACACGTAGGAAGTGGGGCAGAGGTTTGGGGGTCTGACCCAGAATCGGGGAGTGCAGGGCAGGGGGAAGGGAATCAACCCCAAAACTTGTGGGGTGTGCGGGGTGGGTGGAAAGGGGTCTGACCCAGAACTGTGGGGTGGGAGACGAAGGGATGGGGGTCGGTCCCAGAACTGTAGGGTACCGGGGGGTGTTCGGGATGAGCCGCACACATTTTCGGGTCCCCATAGCCAGCCCCACATCACCCTACTGACCCCCCCCAGCTCACAGCGACCCCCACACCCCGGGGGCTGGTGG
>NW_024581085.1:1057-3350 GCF_017639235.1 Corvus kubaryi
CCCCCCCGGGCCGGAGCATCACTGGGGGGAGGGGGGCGCGGCCCCACTCGCGGGGGGCAGAGGGGCCGGGGGATTGCGGGGAGGGGGTCGTGGGGGGGGACGGCACCTGGCGGGAGATCTTCACACTGGTGCAGCCCCCGCCCGACCCGAGAACCCCCGTTTTACCCTGTCCCCTGCCCCGTTTTGCTCCATTTTGCCCCTTTTTGCCCCATTTTGCCCCCTATTGCCCCATTTTGCCCCGTTCATGTCCCATTTACTCATTTTTGCCCAATTTTGCCCATTTCTCATTCTCCCCATTTGCCCCCATTCCCGCCCCTTTTTGCTCCATTTTACTCCATTTACGCCGAATCTTCCCTTTTTGCCGTTTTGCCCCATTTTGCCTTGTCTTACCCCATTCCTGTCCCATTTGACCATTTTTGCCCTGTTTTGTCATTTTATCCCGTTCCTGTCCCACTTTAATAATTTTTGCCTGATCTTGCCCTGTTTTACCCCATTCCTGTCCCATGTATCCTTTTTTGCCAGCTCTTGCCCCATCTCTGCCCAGTTTTGCCCCTTTTCCCCATTTTTTGCCATTTCCTCACATTTTGCACCATTCCTTCCTCTTTTTCTCCCATTTCCCTTTTCCCCACGTTTTTCAGCTTTGCCACATCCCTTCCCCTTTCCCATTTTTTCAGTTTTGCCCAATTCCTGCCCAGTTTTTCCCCATTTCCCCCCATTTATGCCCAATTTTGTCCTGTTCTGCCCCGTCTTTCCCCTTCCCCCCTTTTTGCCCCTTTCCCCCTCCTTTTTCCCCATTTTCCCCCTCCTTTTTCCCCATTTTCCCTCTCCTTTTTCCCCATTTTCCCCCTCCTTTTTCCCCATTTTCCTCGCGACGCCCCCGAGGTGCCGGACCCGAGGGTCCCAGGGGGTCCCGCCCGGGGTCCAGCAGCCTCGTCCCTCTTTGGGGACCCCCTGGGACCCCCTGACGGGCGCGGGGGGGGGGAGGCGGCGGTGTCGGGGCTGCTCCCACCCTGGACCTTATCGGGAACATTCCGGGCGTTCCCGGGGGGTGACGTGTCCCCCCCCGGGCCCCCCCCCCCCCCCCCGCCGTGTTCCCGCTCCCCCCCGTGTCCCCGGTCCCCAAACATCCCCGATGTCCCGGTGATCCCCCGGTGTCTCCCCACGTCCCCCCGCTGTGTCCCTCCCGTGCCACCTGGTATCCCCCAGTGTCTACTCCTCGTGTCTTCCCGTGTCCTCCCCCATCCCCAAAACGTCCCCCCTCCCCCCGTCCCCTCTCACATCCCCCCCTGCGTCCCCCCCCGTGTCCCTCCGCGCCTCGGTATCCCCAGCTGAAGGCCATGGGGGGCTCAGCTGGGGCCGGCAAGGGTTTAGGGGGTCCCCGCTGCTCCCTGGGGGGACTCGGTGGCCTTGGGGGCCTGGGGGCGTGTCCCGCAGGGTCTGGGACCCATTCTACCCCCCTCTCCGAGGGTTATCTCTGGAAATTCCTTCATGATAAGACAGACGGGTGGGATTTAGGGAGGGAGTGGGGCGGTGGGAGCCTCTGGGGGGGGCGAAGGGGGGAGCAGATGGTGTCCCCTCCCGGGCACTGCAGGTTTGGGGGGGCTTTGAGACCCTCCCTGTGGGGCTGCGGGTGCTCAGACCTATGTGACCCTCCCCCCTCCCCTCCTTCCTGGTGGAATCCGGATGGATTTGGGGGGAAGGAAGGAAGGAGGGAAGGAGGGAGGGAGGGAGGGAAGGAAGGATTCCAGGAAGGAAGGAAGGATTCCAGGAAGGAAGGATTCCAGGATTCCAGGAAGGAAGGAAGGAAGGATTCCAGGAAGGAAGGATTCCAGGAAGGAAGGAAGGAAGGAAGGAAGGATTCCAGGAAGGAAGGATTCCAGGAAGGAAGGAAGGAAGGATTCCAGGAAGGAAGGAAGGAAGGATTCCAGGAAGGATTCCAGGAAGGAAGGAAGGCAGGGAGGGAGGGAGGGGGGGATGGAGATGCTGCCCCAGAGCTGCCAATGCCCAGTTGGAGGCAAACCCCCTGGAACCCTCTAGATCCCAACTCCTGGATCCCAAATCCCGGGTCCTGACTCCGGGGCCGCAGGTACTGCACACTCCCTGTGCCCAGCATGTGCCGCTCTCGTGCCGGGCAAGTCTGGGCTGGAGCCACCAACGGAGCCACCACCACACCCATCGGCACCTGTCGGACCCACCTGCACTCACCTGCACACTCCTGAACCCGCCTGAACACACCTGCACACCCCATAACACACCTGAACACTCCTGCACACCCCATAACACACCTGAACAC
>NW_024581085.1:3360-6264 GCF_017639235.1 Corvus kubaryi
CACCTGCACACCCCATAACACACCTGAACACACCTGAACACACCTGAACCCTCCTGAACACACCTGAACATCCCATAACACACCTGCACACCCCTGAACACCCCTGAAAACACCTGAACACCCCATAACACCCCTGAACTCACCTGAACACCCCATAACACTCCTGAACCCGCCTGAACACACCTGAACTCACCTGCACACCCCTGAACACCCCTGAACTCGCCTGAACACACCTGAACACCCCTGAACCTGCCTGAACACCCCTGAACTCACCTGCACACCCCTGAACACCCCATAACACACTTGAACACTTCTGCACACCCCTGAACCTGCCTGAACACACCTGAACACCCCATAACACACCTGCACACCCCTGAACACTCCTGAACACCCCAGCACTCACCTCCATCCATCCCATGCCTTTTTTTCACAGAGGTGTTTTCCCATTTTGCTGGTGAGTTTGGTACCGGGGACAGGCCCTGGTGATGCCAGGGCTGGGGACAGGTGTGGGGCCAGATTTGGAGTGATGTGTCTGGAGTCACATGTTGGGACTCAGGTTTGGGGACAGGGGCTGGGGTCAGGGATTGGGGATACACCGTGGGGACGTAGTTTGGGATCCTCGGATGGTGACAAAGATTGGGGGACAGGAGTTGGGGACGTGGGCTGGGGGAATAATTTGGGATCCCAGATTGGGATGTGGTGTTGGGGACACAGACTGGGGGACACAAGGTGTTGACATTGGTCCGGAGACCCAGACTGGGGGACAAGCTGGGGATGTGGGCTTGGGTCAGGGGTTGGGGCTGGGGACCCAGACTGGGGGGACCCGGGCCGGGGTCGGGGGTTGGGGGCCCAAACTGGGCAGACAGGACCTGGTGACATGGAGTCGGGGACCCAGACTGGGAGGCCCAGGTGAGGGGACATGGTGAGGACAGGGCTGGGGACACTCCCTGGGGACACTCAGCGGGTCTCCTCCTCTGGGATGGGGCGCGGAGGGGGGTGGGCGGCACTGGGACCCGCATTTCGCCCCCGCGCCTCCCACCCGTCCTGATCCTGGCGGATCCCGGTGACCCCGCGGATCCCACGTCCCGAAGGGGTTAAAGCTCCGGTCCCTCCTCCCGCTTCTCCTCCCCCGGCTCCGGGATAAACCCGGGAACCAACCCGGGAACCAACCCGGGAACGCGCCGGGAACCCGCCCTGCCGCTCCGCCCGGCCCGGCCCGTCCTGCCCCGACCCGTCCGGCCGGTCCTGCCGGGGCTGCCGGAGCCTCCCTGCCCCGAGCGCGGCCTTCGGCCTCGTCCTCCTCAGCCTTCTCCAGCCTCTTCCAACCTGCTCCAGCCGTCCTCATCCTCCTGAGCCTCTTCAGCCTCTTGCAACCGTCCTCAGCCTCCTCCAATCGTCCTCGTCCTCCTCAGGCTCTTCTGACTCCAACCTCCTTCCAGCCTTCTCCACCCTCCATCCAGCTTCCCCACACCCTCCTCATCCTCTGCAGCCTTCTCCCAACTGTTGTATCCCCACCTGCTCCAACCCTCTTCCAAACTTCCCCCAATCTCCTCATCCTCCTCCTAACCTTCTCCATCCTCCCTGCAGCCTCCTCATCCCCCTCAACCTCCTCCAACCCTCTTCCAACTCTCCCCGACTTTCTTCATCCACTTTCCAACCTCTTTCCAAACTTCCTCCGACCTCCTTTCCCACCTCCCAGACACCTTTCCAAGCTCCCTCAGCCTCTTTTCCCGCTTTCCCCTCTCCTCCCGCCCCGATGTCGGTCTCCATTCCCCGGCAGCCGGTCCGGAGCAGCGCGGCCGTTCCGGGCCGTTCCTTCTCGTCCCGCTCCTTCACGGCCGGCCCGGCACTGAGGATGAGCACGGCCCCGGCCTTCGGCCCTTACGGGGGGCTCCGTGGCGGCTCCGGGGGGCTCGGGGGTCCCTCGTGGGTCCCGGGGGCGGGCGGGGGGATCACGGCCGTCACCATCAACCGGAGCCTCCTGGCGCCGCTGGCCGTGGCCGTGGATCCCGAGCTGCAGGAGCTGCGCCGGGAGGAGAAGGAGCAGATCAAGACCCTCAACGATAAATTCGCCGCCTTCATCGACAAGGTGGGGCTGGGGGCAGCCGAGGGGGGGCGGGACCACCCTGGGGACTGGCTCCTGGGACAGCCTGGGACACCTGGGGACACTGAGACCCTCCTTGGGACCTCCTGTACCCTTGGGGACATTGACACCTTCCCTGGGACCCCCTGAGGCTCAGCTGGGCCATCCCAAGCACCTTTGGGGACCTCCTGAGACCCCTGGGGACATTGAGAACCCCTCCCAGCTCCCCTTCAGGGACCCGCTGGATCAGCTGGGACCTCCTGAGCACCTTTGGAAACCTTCTGAGACCCTCGGGGACATTGACACCCTCCTTGGGGACACCCTGACCCCCTCCTGACCCCCCCAAGGACACCCAGACTCCAGCTTGCCCCAGGACCCCAAATCTCCCCCCTGCCCCCACCCTTCCACTTCATGTCCCCCTCCAGCACAACCCATTTTCCCCGGGGGTGATTTGGGGGTAATTTTGGGGTGCTGGAAGTGCCCCTGACCCTCTTTTCCCCCTTTCTCCCCAGGTGTGATTTGGGGGTGGGGGTGATTTTGAGGTATGCGAGTGCCCCTGGCCCTGCTTTCCCCCAGGTGTGATTTTGGGGGTGGGGGTAATTTTTTGGTGATTTCGGGGTGACTTTGGTGTGTGTGTGTTATTTTGGGGTGATTTTGGGGGTGTGGGAGTGCTCCTGACCCCCTTTCCTCCAGGTGTGATTTTGTGGTGGTTTTGGCTGGTTCTGAGGTGCCGTTCCCCGTTCCCAGGTGCGGTTCCTGGAGCAGCAGAACAAGCTCCTGGAGACCAAGTGGGGGCTCCTGCGGGCACAGCCCCCCCCCCC
>NW_024581085.1:6274-13838 GCF_017639235.1 Corvus kubaryi
CAAGTCAGTGTCCCCAAGTGTCCCCAGGTGTTCCCCAAACCCCCCAGTACCCCCATGTCTCCCCAGACCCCTCCACATCCCCCCAGTACCACCTTGGAGCCCCCCCGGGGCTGCACGCGCTGCTGAGCCCGCCCAGGCCATGCCTGCAGCCTCCTCGAGGAATTCAAGGCCTTGTCAGAGTCCCCGAGTGCTCCCCCACATACCCCCATGTCCCCTCATGCCCGTGTCCCCCTGGCCCCATAGCCCTCGATGTCCCCCCCCATGTCCCTGGGTCTCCCTGTGTCCTCATGTCCCCACATCCCTGGTCCAAGTCCTCTCTATGTCCCCACATCTTCCCATCGCCCTGTCCCTCTGTCCCTCTGTCCCTCTGTCCTCATGTCCCCATGTCCTCCCATCCCCTTGTCTCCCTATATGCTCTTGTCCCCACGTTCCCATGTCACCCATCCTCATATCCCTCCCTGTCCCCTGTCCCCATGTCCCCCCTGTCGCCATGTCCCCCATCCCCACTGCTCCATGTCCCCTTGTGTCCCCCTGCCCAGGTACGAGGAGGAGATCAACCACCGCACAGAGAAGGAGAACGAGTTCGTCCTGCTCAAAAAGGTGGGGGAACCCCAACACCGAGGGGGGACCCCGACACGGGGGGTGCTCCCTGAGACCAGGGGGTTGCTGGGGGGTTCCTGGGAGTGCTGGGAACAGGGGGGTGACAGGGGTGTTCCCGCAGGACGTGGATGAAGCCTACATGTCCAAGGTGGAGCTGGAATCACGCCTGGAGAGCCTCACGGACGAGATAAACTTCCTGCGGCAGCTCTACGAGGAGGTTTGGGGCTTCCCTGAATTTGGGGGTGCCTGGGATTTTGGATGCCGGGATTCGGGGGGTGCCCCCCGGCTAAACCCGTCCCCCCGCGTGCGCAGGAGCTGCAGGAGCTGCGGGTGCAGGTGTCGGACACGGCCGTGGTGGTGTCCATGGACAACAGCCGCCAGCTGGACATGGCCGGGGTGCTGGCGGACGTGCGGGCGCAGTACGAAGACATCGCTGGCCGCAGCCGTGCTGAGGCTGAGGGCCTCTACCAGGTCAAGGTCAGGAGAGCCCCCCCTGCTGCCCCTCAAGCCTTCCTCTTCTTCCTCCTCCTCCTTCTTCTCCTCCTCCTCCTCCTCCCTGCTCCCCAAACCTTCACCTTCCTCCTCTCTTCCCCTCAATTCTTCCTCCTCCTCTTCCTCCCTGCCCAATCCTTCCTCCCCCTGCCTGCCCTGATCCTCTTCCCTGCTTCCCCATCCCTCCTTCTCACTGCTCCCTGAGCCTTCCTCCTCCTTCCTGCTCCCTAAAACTTCCTCCTCCTCTTCCACACCCTGGCCCTTCAACCTCCTCCCTGCCCCATCCTCTTCCTTCTTCCTAATCCTCCTCCTCCCTGCCCTGAACCTTCCTCCTCCTCCCTGCTTCTCAAACCTTCGTCCTCTTCCTTGCTCCCCGATCCTACTCCTTGTTCCCAACCCTTCATCCTCCTCATCCTCCCTGCCCCGTCCTCCTCCTCCCTGGGCCCCAGTCCTTCTTCCTCCTTGTCCTCCTCCTCTTCCCTGCTCCCTGAACCTTCCTCCTCCTCCCTGCCCCATCCTCCTCCTTCTTCCTGCACCCTGAAACTTCCTTCTCCTCCTCCTCCTCCTCCCTGCCCCAAATCCTTCCCCCTCCTCCTCCTCCTCTTCCCCCTCACCCAAAACCCTTCCTCCTCCTCCTCCTCCCTGCCCTGGAGGGAGTGGCTGCTGCGTGGGAGAAATTCCGGCTGGAAACCCAACCGGAGCTGCCCCATCCCAGCCTGGAGCATCCCCCCGGCGTGGGCCTGTCCCAGTGCTGGGGCGCCGCGGGGCAGGGAGGGGCCCTCATCCCCATTCCTGGTGCAGCTCCCAGTGCTGGTTCTTCCCAGGCTCTTTCATGCCCTGTTTTGGGGTGCTGGTGGCCTCATCCCAGTGGGATCCCAGATCCAAGCCCAACCAGACCCACCAAATTCCAGTGAGAGCCGCCACATCCCAGCTGGATCATCCCTCCCAGCATCGCCGCATCCTGGCTCTTTCCTCTGAATTTTTGGGGTGCTGGTAGAAAAGTGAGGTTCCCCCCTCCCCATCCCACCAAGACCCTGACTCCAAACGGGACCCATGACATCCGAATGGATCATCCCGACTGGAGCATCCCTCCTGGCGTGGCCACATCCCAGCTTTTTCCTCCCCGGTTTGGGTGTGCTGGGGAAGAGAGGGGTCCCCTCATCTCCATCCCCCTGAGATCCCAGATCTCAGTTGGAACATCCTTCTTGACACAGGCAAATCCCAGCTCTTCCATGCCAGATTTTGGGATGTTGGGGGCAAAGAGGAGTCCCCCCAGTCTCCATTTCCCCAAGATCCCAGTTCCAAACCCAGCTGGACCCACCAAATTCCAACTGGAGCCACCACATCCCTATCGGAGCATCCCTCCTGCCTCCATCACATCCCAGCTCTTCCCTCCCGGTTCTGGGGTACTGGTGGGTTTGGGGGATGCCCCCATTCCCAGCCCCTGTCTGGTGCCCCCAGTACGAAGAGCTGAAGACGGCGGCCGGGAAGCAGGGAGACGACCTGCGCCAGACCCGGAGCCAGATCCAGGAGCTGAACCGGCGGATCCAGCGGATCCAGGCAGAGATTGAGGCTCTCAAAAATCAGGTTTGGGGTCCACCCTGGATGGAAATTTGGGTGGATACTGCCTGCCCCTCCCCCACACATCCCCCAGCACCCCTTGGGAACCCCCCCACTGGGTTCCTGAGGATCCCTCGGGATCTCATCCGGGAAACGGGAGGAGAGAGCGATGGCTCAGAGATGGAGGGGATTTTGGGGGGCTGGGAATACTGGGGGGAACAGGGGGGTGAGGGATAGTGGGATACGAGGGATACTGGGGAGTGAGGAACACCAGGACACAGGCACATGGAACACAGAGGATGATAGGACATGGAACACTGGAACACTGGGGATGCTGGGGGTCATGGGGGCACCGGCCCAGGGGACCCTGGGCTCAGCGTCCCGGCCCGCAGCGCTCTGGGCTGGAGGCGGCGGTGGCGGAGGCCGAGGAGCGCGGGGAGCTGGCGCTCAGGGACGCCCGGGCCAAGCTGGCGGGGCTGGAGGGGGCCCTGGCCCAGGCCAAGCAGGACCTGGCGCGGCAGCTCCGGGAATACCAGGAGCTCATGAACGTCAAGCTGGCCCTGGACATCGAGATCGCGACCTACAGGAAGCTGCTGGAGGGCGAGGAGAGCAGGTGGGAACCCCCGACCCCAAATCCCGCATCCCAAATCCCATGGGCATCCCACATCCCATAACCTCTGGGCATCCGTATCTCACACCCTGTGTCCCGTGCTCCGTCCCATATCCCATGTCCTTCATCCTGGATACCGTGAACATCCCATATTCCATGTCCCATATCCTGCGAGTATCCCACATGCTATGGGCATCCCACGTTCCATACCCCACATCCCATGGACACCCCATATCCCGCATCCCATATCCCACGGGGTATCCCATATCCTATGAACATCCCACATCCCAAATCCCCCCCGACTTGACCATGTCCCTTATTCCTCTGCCCCCAAAACCACTCAGTTTGGGGGGCCCCCTCCAGCCCCCTCCAACATCTTGGCCATGTCCCTTAAATACCCCCCCGTCACTGACCCTGTCTGGGAGAAAGATTTGTGGGACACCCCCCCCCCCCCCAAGTTCCCCCCCAGGCCCCCATGTTCTCTATCCCCCCCCTCCATCACTGATCCTGTTTGGGGGACCCCCCCCCAATCCCCCCAGGCTCGAGGCTGCTGTGCAGAACCTGAGCATCCACACCAAGACTTTGGGGTACCTGGGTGAGTTTGGGGGGGTCCCTGGGACCCCCTGCTTTTGGGTGCCCCCCCATGAGCCCCCCTTCACGGCTGCTTCCTCTTCCCCACAGGTGGATTTGGGGGGGGGTTTGGGGGGGGTTTTGGGGGGGCGCCTCGGGGGGCGCCGGGGGGCGCCCCGCCCCCCCCAAATCCCGTGCCATCGTCATCAAGAAGATCGAGACCCGTGATGGGAAACTCGTATCCGAGTCCTCCGACGTCCTGGAAAGCTGAACCCCCTTTCCTGGGGGGCCCCCATTCCCAGGGGTCCCTCCTTGGCTTGGCCGGCTGAGCTGAGCCCCCCTCTTTCCTGGGCAGACCCCATATCCTGACCTGCTGAGACCCCCCGGGCCTCAAAGCCGAACCCCTCCTTTCCCAGGGGGACCCTCCATGTTCCCCACCCTCCCAGGGTGTCCCCCTAAGTCCCGACCAGGTGAACCCCCTTCCCTGAGAGGGCACCCCATGTCCAGCCCAGCCGAGGACCCCCTTTCCTTCCCGGGATGTCCCCCATGTCCTGGAAAGATGAGCCCCCCCTTTCTGGGGGACCCCCATGTCCTGCTCTGCTGAACCCCCCTGGACCCCCCCTTTCCTTCCCAGGGTGTCCCCCCATGTCCAGCCCAGCTGAGCCCCCCCCTTTCCTGGGGGTCCCCCATGTCCTGATCTCCTCAGCCCCCCCCAGGCCCCCCTCCTGGTGTGTTCCCCCAGGTGAACCCCCTTTCCTGGGGGTGTCTCTGTGTCCTGGGGGGTCCCTCATGTCCAGCCCAGCTGAGGCCCCCTGGGCCTCCCCTTCTCAGGGAGTCCCCCCATGTCCTGCCAAGCTCAACCCCCTTTTCTGGGGCAGGGGGAGAGGGTCCCCCATGTCCTGACCTTCTGAGCCCCCCAGGTCCCCTCTTTCCTTCCCAGGGGTCCCTCCAAGTCCAGGCCACCTGAGCCCCCTTTCCTGGGGGGTCCTGTCCATGTCCTGGGGGGGTCTTGGGCAGGGGGTCCATCCCCCTTGTCCAGGCCAGCTGAGCCCATTCCCATCCTGGGGGGGTTCCCCACGTCCTGACCTGCTGGGCCCCCCCCAGTGTGTCCCCCCTCCGTCCAGTTCCCCTTCCCTGGGGTCCCCCAACACCAGGCACCCTCCACTGAAAACCTGAGCCAGTGCCCCTCCCCCAGCCCCCCCAGAGGGCTCCAACCCCCCCATTGTCCTCTCTGTGGGGCTGTGGGGTGGGAACTGGGGAGTCTGGGCCTGCCCCGGGGGTTCTGCTCGCTGCTGGAATAAAACCTTGTAAATCTGGGAGTGTTGGTGATTCGGGGGGGAGGGGTGTTTGCCCTGGTTTGGGGTGTTGGGGCTCATCCCAGGGTGCCTGGGGTGTTTTGGGGTGCCAGGACAATCTTGGGGTGCCCGGATCAGTCTGAGGGTGGTGGGATCCATCTCGGTGTGCCTGGGGCTGTTTTGAGGTTCCTGAGTCTTTCTTGGGGGCCACGACCAATCTTGGTGTTCCCAGATCAGTTTTGGGGTGTCTGGGTCTGTTTGGGGTCCTAGGATCTGTTTTAGAGTGCCAGGACCTATCTATGGCTGCCAGGACCAATCTTGGGGTGCCCGGGTCCCTCCCAGGTGCCAGGACCAGTTCTGGGGTGTCAGGACCCATCCCAGGGTGCCAATACCTGTTTTGGGGTGCCTGGGTCCCTCCCAGGTGCCAGGACCCTTCTGTGGGTGCCTGGGTTTGTTTTGGGGTACCAGGACTCATCCTGGGGCACCAGGGTCCCGCCTTGGGTGTCTGTGCCCATGCTGACGTGCCCGGGGCTGATTTTGGATGCCCGGCTGTGTTTTGGGGTGCCAGGACCCATTCTGGGCTGCCAATATCTGTCTGAGGGTACGAGGGCTCCTCCTGAGGCGTCAAGACCCGTCCAGGGGTGCCAGGACTCGTTTTGGGACACCAATACCTTTTTTGGGGTGCCTGGATCCATTTTTTGATGCCCAGACCCGTATTATGGTGCCTGTGCCCATCCCAGGGTGCCAGGATCTGTTTTGGGGTGCCAAGGTCTGTTTGGGGGTGGCCGGGTCCCTCATGGGGTTCCAGGACCCATCCCGGCTGCCAAGATCTATTTTGGGGTGCCTGGTTCCCTCACAGGGTACCAAAGTCCTCTCTGGGTGCCAGAATCGATCTGGGGGTGTCAGGGCCCATCTCGGGGTACCTGGGTCTGTTTGGGGGTTCCTGGATCCCCTCCGGGGTGCCAGAACCAATTCCGGGGTGCTTGGGTCTGTTTGGGGGTATGAGGATCTGTTTGGCAGTACCAGCACCCATCCTGGGGTGCCAGAGCCCATTTCGGGGTGGCCGGGTCTGTTTTGGAATGCCAGGGTCTGTTTCGGGGCGCCAGGACCCCTTTTGGGAGGCCAGAATCCCTTTTGGGGTGCCCGTGTCCCTCCATTGGGCCTTTGTGAGCCCTTTGGTCTCGGGGTGCTGCCGCACCCCAGAACCTCTGGGTGCCCCCCGGTGCCCCCCCCCACTTTGGAGCGGCAGGGAGGGGGGGGCAGCGGCCCGGTTTGGGGGTCCCGGCCCCCCCAGCTGGTTTAGGGGTGTCGGGGTCGTGCCCCGCGGTGTTGGGGCAAGTGGTGGTAGAGATTTGGGGGCACCGGGCACGGTGGGGGCTCGGAGCCGTCCTGGAGGGTCCCCCCAGGGTGGAGGGGAAGGGGGGACCCCCCCAAAATCGGCGCTGGCAGCGGTCTGTGTCCCCCGTTAATCATTAACCCCCTGTGGCCCGGCCAAGGGGGGAGTTTTGAGGGGGGAGGGGGGGGAGGGCTGAGAGCAGATTTGGGGGTCCCTCCATGGGTGGGGGGCTGGGAGTGTCCCCAAGGTCTGGGGATGTTGCGGGTTTTGGGGCGTCCCCCCCCGGCTCCTTCCGCGGGCAGGCGGTGACACCTGGTGCCCGTAATTAGTGCCGGCAGAGGATTAATTAATTAATTAATTAGCTAATTAATTAAAGAGTTGGGGAGGGGCTGCAACCCCACAGCATACGGAGCCCTCAGGTCTCCCCAGTTCGCCCCCCGGGAGTTTCGGGGACCCTTCCCAGATTTGCGGGGGGAATGGAGGGGGGTCCCAAAAGCGGGAAGGGCTCCCCCAGACCCCCCGCGAGCCCCCCCAGATTCTGGGGAAGTCCCTGAGCCCCTCGGGGTGTCCTGAGATTCGGGGGCGCCCTGAGCTTTTGGGGGTCCTTTGGGGTGAAGGGGGGTGCTGGGTCAGAGGGGTGACACAGCCCCACGTTAAAAAAAGGGGGCGGGATCAGCGGTGCCCCCCCGGGAGGGTTAAACTGGGGTCACCTCCCTGCACCCCCTTTTCTGCCCCCGCATTTCAACTCCCCCTGGTCCTGTGTCTAGTTTTGGGGGGGGTCTCCCCCTACTTTTTCGGGGGGCGAGGGCTGGTTTGGGGGCTCACAGGGGTCTTTGGGCGGGGGGGAGGGGTGTGAGGGGTTTGGGGACCCCCCGAGCTTCCCCCGCAGCCCTCAGAGCGCCGCGCCCCGCCCGCCCCGGTGAATTTGGGGTTCGCGGGCGCTGGAGGGCGGCAGAGGAGCGGGAATGGACCGGCGGGGGCAGCGGGATTTGGGCCCCCTCGGGGGAGGGTGGGTCGGGAGTGTGGGGTCCCAAAGCCGGGCGCAGGCCCGGCCCTACTGAGCATTTGGGGGCGGGGGGAGTGGTATCAGGGGGTGGGTCT
>NW_024581085.1:14238-45998 GCF_017639235.1 Corvus kubaryi
GGGGGGGGTTGAGCCCCTCGGCCCCTCCTGGTTGGAAACTTGGGGTCCCGGAGACCCTGCAGGGAAGCTCAGGAGGGGATTGTTAGTGGGGGGAGCTGGAGCCCTCAAGCTCGGTGGGAGCCCCGGGATGTCACCTCGTGCCACCCTCAGCGCCATCTGGGGAGCCCCTCGGTGCCACCACCCCCTGCTCGCTTCACCCCCTTCCGCATGGGGAGGCCCCCCCAAATTCGGGAGGAGGGCAACCATGGGCGGGTCTGTGGGGGAAGGGGGTCTCACCCCCCCCCGCTGGGGCACTGCGGGGGGACCTCGGGGGTCCCGGGGCACCCAAAGGGTCCCGGAGAGCGAGTTTAACCCCTTCCCTTCCCCCTCGCCCCCCCATCATCCCAAACCTCCCAGCACTGGAGCTGAGGGTGCTGGTGGTGCCCGGGGAGGGAAACTGAGGCACGGGGAGAACTGGGGGACCCCACCCCGCTCCCCCCCGCAGGATCTGACCGCGAACCCACCCTGGGGGTTCGTGCCCCCGACCTCGGGGTCCCCCAGGGTTGGGGGGGGTGGTCGGGCAGGCTGAGACCTGACCCAGCTCAGCTCACGGGTGGGGCCGTGACTCACCCGCCCGGTCGGGCCCCGCTTTAAGGGCCCCCAGGTTTGGGGGGTCCCTGAGCCTTTTGGGGTGTTGAGGGGTAGCCGGGAGGGGGCATCCGGGCACTGGGGTCCCTTTTGGGGGCAGGGTGAGGGATTTGGGGTGCTGAGCCCATGCGAGGTGCTGGGGGAACTGGGGGTCCTCTGGTGTCTGGGGACGGGGTCGAGCCCAGGGCGTTTGGGTTTTTGCAGGTTGGGGGGGTCCCTGCTCCGTTTGGAGTCACCTGGGTTCCTCTTGGGATGGGGGGAGTGGGGTGCGGGGTTTGGGGGTGCTGAACCATTGGGGGTGCTGGGGGTTCATGAGGGGTGATGGAGGAAATGGGGGGAGCCCTGCCCTAGGGGGTCCCCCGTGTCTGAGGGTGGGGTCAAGGCCCCCCCCCCCCCCCCAGATTTTCCTGCCAGGGAGCCTGAACCCCCATTTCCACCTCTGAGGGACCATCCAAGCTCAGAGCCCCCAAATCCACCTCCCGAGTGGGCTTCTTCACATCAAACCCCACCTCTTCATGGAGGGGATCCCCAAAATCCGGGCGCTCAGACAGACACTTCCTGCCCCCCAAATTTTCCTGCATCAGGAGGTCCTCAACTCCCATTTCCATTTTTGTGGGACCCCCCAGTCTCAGCCCCCCACAAATCCTCCTTCTGAATGGGCTCCTTCACCCCAAAACCATGGGGAGGGGACCCCCAAAATCCAGGTGCTCAGGTGGGCACCTCCTCACAGAGCTGTGAGTTTATGGGGGTTCTCTGCCCCATAGCAGGGTGTCCCTGACACGTACTGGGGGCTGGTCCCTTGGCTGCTGCCCGGGTGGGGTTTTGGGGTGCAGTGACAAGCCGGGGCCCGTCGGGGCAATTAACTCCCGTAATTAGCGTCGGGAGGAACCGCCCAAACTCTTCGTACTTTCACACGCACACCCCTGCACTCCTCCCCTCCCGGCACCCCAAACCTCCGCCCGCTCCCTAACATCCCCCACGGCCCCCGAAGGGCTGCACCCCCAGACCCATTTGGAGTGTGTGTTGTGTTTTTATTTGGGGTGAGATGTGGAGTGACCCCGGGACTTGGGGAACCCTCAGGAGAGGGGACTGGGGGGGGGGGGGGGGTGGCTTGGTGTGCAGTCTCATTTTTGGGGGCCTGGTTGGGCTTTCGGGCACGTTCTGGCCCTTTAGAGGGTTTTCTGGATTTGGGATCCCGAGGGATTGGGGAGGGAGGGGTGGATGGTGGGGGAGGGATGGATACAGGGATATCCTGGGGTGCAGCCTGCCTGTTCCCCCCGGCAGGAATTTGGGGAGGGGGTGATGCTGCACTGGGGGGGGGGTATTGGGTCCAACCCCTCCGATCCCAATGGTTTTCCCTCAGAAATATGGGATTCCCTCCATCTTAAGCACCCACCACAACCTTTTTACCCCTGAATTCACCCCATTTTGGTGTCCTCATTTGCCCCTCATGTGGGAAGAAACAGGGGGACCTGGGTGTCCAGTGGGTGTTATTCCCATGGGATATTCCCATGGATTTCCGTGGGACCCCCAGGGTCAGCCCTACCCCTGCCTGGGGCCCACCCCCACCCTGTGACCCCCAGAAGGGCCCTCACCCCCTCAGGGGGATCCTGAGCGCCAAGTCCAAGTGGATGCTCCTTCCAAGGGCTACATCCCAGATGATCCCTAATCCTCATTCCCTGGGATCTGTTTCCCAGGACCGGGCTGGGCTGAGCTTTCCCTGTGGCTGGGCACGATGCGGGGTCCCATCCCTGGGCAGTGGGACAGCAGGAGAGGCGACACCATTGGCATCACAACAGTAACGAGGGTCCATCCCGCTCCTGGGGGCTGTAAATCCTGGCATCGGGGGTGCCATGAGCTCCAGCTCTGCTCCCGCCACGGATCCCGGGGCGCCCGGGGCTCTTGGCGATCCCAGGGTGCCGCCCGTCTTCTGCAACATCTGCTTTGATCTCCCGGGGCCCCACCTTGTTCCAGCCGTCACCATTCCCACTCCCAGCCCTGCAATTTCCCGGCTCCGTGGCTGTCAACGGAGCAGCCAAGAGTTTCCAGATGTGAGGTTTTCCCACTTGAAGCCAGTCCCAGCGCAGTTTTGGGGTGAAAACAGCTGTGTTTGGGCTCTGGTTCTGCTGCACATTTCCCTGGTTGGGAGTGCTGGGCACCTGTGCTGGAGGTCCCTGCTGCTGCCATGGGACACACCGGGGAGCTGGGATGTAGGGGTGCTCGATGGGTGGTGATAGCCAAGTTTGGGTGGGTGATGGTGGCCAGTGTTGGGTGCGTGACAGTGGCCAAGACTGAGCAGAGGATGGTGCCCAGTGTTGGGTAGGTGATGGTGGCCAGCACTGTGTGGGGGCTGGCCCTCCATGTTAGGTGGGTGATGGTGGTCGACACTGAGGGAGTGACGGTGGCCAGTGTTGGGTGGTGAAAGTGGCCAACAGTGGGTGAGGGATGGTGGCCAACACTGGTTGGGTGTCGGTGGCCAATGTTGGGTGGTGATGTTGCCCAGCATTGGGTGGGTGATGGTGGCCAGCACTTGGGTGAATTATGGTGGCCAACACTGGTTGGGTGACAGTGGCCAACCTTGGGCCCTCGGCTTTGCTCCTGATGCATTCCCATCCCCGCAAGCGCTGGAGCTTCCGAGATGCTCCACCTTGGAGTTCGGGAGGAATTTGGAAGCTGACCCCGTGTCCCAGTGAGGTGTCTCCACCCCTTGGTGGCAGGGTGGGGCAGGGCTTTGCTGGTCCAGCAGCTGCTTGGGCAAGTGCCGGGCTGGCCGCAGGCCAGTGGCTGGGCCAGGAGCTGGTGCTGGAGCCACCCTGGGAACTCCTGGCAGGAACGTTCTCCGCCTGGGCTCCAACAGGTTCATTTGGTTTTGGGGTGGATTTGCCGGTTGCGTAAGGTCGGGAGACGCAGCTGCCACCTCCTTGCCTGGGTTCAAACCACTTCCCTTCTCCAGCTGGAAAACCGGGGGCCCCTGGAGGGCGGGAGAGGGTTTCCAGGTGGGATTGGGGCGTGCAGGACAAGCACTGCCCAAGGGGAGCATCCTGTTCCCTGTTCCCTGCACTGCAAACCCCCTTGGGCTGAAAATCCTGGAGCTTCAGGAATCCCTGACGAGATTCAGGAGGAAACACCGGGACATGCACCCAGACACAGATTTACATATTTTCAGTGAAATAAAAAGCTGGGGGTGAACAGTCTCGGAGCTGGAACTGGTTCCACAAACCTCTCACAACGAACAGGATAATCCAGAGTGCTGGATTTTGTTGGCAGTGTGGGGTTGGGGGGAAGTTTTGGGGCTTTTTATTTGTTTTAACAGTGGGATAAACCAGGATCCTCAATAGAGACAGCTCAACACCTCATTAAAATAGAAATTAAAAGCAATTAAGCAATTAAATTGTGTCGTTTTTACAATGAGGTAGGCCGGGAGCAGCTCTGCTGAGCACCGCACGCTGTGGAGGGGCTGCAGGCCAACAAGGACCCTCAGAAAACATCCCAGAATCCCTGGAAGGTTTCTCAGAGGAGGGATGTGATCCCCTGTCAAACCTGTGGGGCAGGGAACAGTCTTGACCCCGCTGAGGAGTGGCCCAACACAGATATATCGGGATATTTCGGTCTCTGCAAATCCCAGTGTGTCCTGCCCGGCTCAACCCAACTCAGAGGGATCCAGAATGACTTAAAAACCCTTTCAGAAGATTTAAGAGGGTTTTAAAATCATCTTTATTGACATAAAATTAGTTTTAGAGCCCTGCCAAGCACTAATGCTCCCAGTTGTGAAACAGTTTGGAGAGCTCACGTCACCCCTCCTCGAAGCAGGAGGTTGAAGCGGAGTGCATCTGAGGGTGTGCCTGGGAGCCTGGGTTTTTGTTGGAATTCAGTGAACTCAGCCCCTGGTGTCAGGCCGAAAATGACAGATTTAGCTGAAACAAGGGTTTCCCCCGAGGGTGTGACACAGCAGAGAGTTCATGGGGCTTTGTGATGAGTGACAGCAGGCCACGGCCCAGGGAATTTGAGTTGGAGTTTGGCTCCAACACCAACAATCCTTTTGTTTTTCTTTGCTCTCTGGGGAGTGTTTGCAGGCAGGTCATGGTTGTGGCAAAGTGAGGAGGGCGTCCTTTCAAACCTGAAAACAATGAAGAGAATGAAACACCCCCCAAAAAAACGACACCTCCACTCCCCTGGCACCAACCAGCTCCCTGCACCATAAAAAGGGGGAACCCAGCCACTGCTCCCACACAGCTCGGCTCCGCTCACATCCCGAGTTCCAGCCTCAGCTCAGAATTTTGGGGACCCCTCACCATGTCTCGCCAGTCCTGCGGTCTCGGCAAGGGGTTCAGCTCCAGCTCCGTGTGTTTCGGGGGCAAGAACAAGGTCGCATTCGGCTCCGTGTCCCGTGGAGGATGCCGGGGATCCGGTGGCGCCGGTGGCTTTGGCAGCAGGAGCCTCTATTCCCTGGGGGGCAGTAAAAGCACCTCCCTGGGAGGATTTGGGGGGGGCTGGTGGTGCCTGCAGAGGCTTCAGCGGCCAAGGAGGCTTTGGCTTTGGGGCCGGAGCAGGATTTGGGGGCGGCTATGGTGCAGGGAGCTTCGCTGGAGGCCTCGGCAGTGGCTTTGGTGGCTTTGGTGGAGGATTTGATGGTGGGATGGGGAGCCAGGGCTTCCCCGTGTGCCCCCCGGGCGGCATCAGGGAGGTGACCATCAACCAGAGCCTGCTGGCCCCCCTCAACCTGGAGATCGACCCTGAGATCCAGAAGGTTCGGACGCAGGAGCGGGAGGAGATCAAGAAACTCAATGATAAATTCGCCTCCTTCATCGACAAGGTTTGGAGGGGCTTCACCCTGGGATCGGGTCCTGGCTTCCCATGGCTCCGGAGGGTGGGAATGACCGGGAGATGCCCATCCAGTGCCACCCGGAGCTGGGAGTTGCCCAAATCACCATAAACTGAAGGAGCTTGGGGTTGTTTTTAAGGGGAAAATGGGCTACTTTAAGGGGAACACTGGGCTATTTTGAAGGAGAAGGTGAAATTTTTTGGGTGTTTGGGGCTATTTTTAGTGGGATTTTGGGTGATCTGGGCTACTTTTAAGGAGAAGATCGGATTTTGGGTCATTTGGGCTATTTTAAAGGAGAAGATGGGATTTTTTGGGGAATATTTTTAAGGAGACATTGGGATTTGGGGTGTTTTGGGCTATATTTAAGGAGAAGATGGGATATGCAGTGATTTAGGCTATTTTTAAGGAGATAATTGGACTTTTTGGGTGTTTTGGTATATTTTGAAGATGTTGGGACTTCTTTGGCTATTTTGAACAAGAAGATGCCAAACCCATGAAGTTCATTGTGTTTCTCCCATTTAGAGGGTCCAGAATTGTGGAGGGGAGGTGACCCCCTTGTGCTCAGTCACCCCATCCACTGTGGTCCTACCTGTCCTGTAGGACTGGGAGTTATCCCACAGTAAATGGGAATAAAATATGGAAAACACATGGGGAAAAATCAGTAAAAAGATGGGGTTTTGAGGGAAGAATCTGACTTTTCCCACCTGTTCAGGTCCGGTTCCTGGAGCAGCAGAACCGAGTCCTGGAGACCAAGTGGAAGCTGCTGCAGGAACAGGGGGGTGCAGGAACGGGGGGCAGGAACCTGGACCCTTTCTTTGAGACCTACATCAGCGGGCTGAGGAAGCAGTTGGATTGTCTCTCCAGTGAGAAGCACCAGCTGGAGACAGAGCTGAAGAGCTTCCAGGACATGGTGGAGGACTTCAAGACCAAGTAGGTTGTTTGGGGTGCCTGGTGGTGACTAAACAGAGAGAAAAACTCACTTCAAGCAGACAAAAAAATGGAAATATTGATACTAATTTCAATATTGATTTTTTTTTTGCAATGGTTAGAAAATGTAAGATGTTTTGGGGAAGGTGAGTTTGGATGAAAAGTGGTGCTTTCTCAAGGTATTTCTCAGCTTTTCTCAGACTTTCTCAATATATTGCTGGAATTGTGCTTCTCCCTGAAGGAGGATCCTCCACTGTTTGTCTTCCTCAGTTAAGAGTCAGTGACATTACGATTTAATGAATTAATCAGTTGCTAAACCCAACTCTAATTTCCTTGTGGATTTCCTCATGGATTCCTTCCCATAATATCCTTCAGGATTTGAGAATTTCTTTGGAAGGTTGACAGGAGGCTAAAAAAAGGAAAGGAAAAATTTTCCTGCTGTTATTTATTATAATACATAATTTACTGTAGTCTACAAATACAAAATTAAAATGCGTCCAGTTGGAAAAAGTAGAACAAAGACTGGAGAAATGAATCCACTTGAGGAATTGCACAAAAGAGTGGGAAAGGAAGTCTGGGAGTCATTGGAATCAACAAGACCTGGGATCAACCAGAGGTTGCTGGGTGAAAATTGACTTTATATTTGGAAATGAGCACCTGAAAAATTTGGGTCCGTTTGGGATTTTGGGGTGTCCTGTGCAGGGCCAGGAGCTGAACTTGATGATCCCTGTAAGTCCCTTCCAAATCAGGAGATTCCATGATACCTGTGAGGAGCTGGAGGTTCTTGGATCTTGTGGAAGGAGCTTGGAGTGGCCGCAGGCACCGGGACTCACTTTAGCAGAGCCGGAATTCCTCTTTCCAGGCTTTCCTCACCCAGGCGCTGGAGATGCAGGAGCCAGGGCTTGTCCCGAAAGGCGAAGCGCAATTCCCTGTCCATAAATCTCCCTTGTGGCAGATCTATTTTTGCCGAGTTCATGAGTCTGAGGCCAACAATGTTCATTAGGCTGAGCCAGAGCCAAAACAAGCAGCCAGATTCCATCTCCCTCCTTCCCATCCACAGGTACGAGGAGGAGATCAACAAAAGGACAGCAGCTGAGAATGAATTCGTGCTCCTGAAGAAGGTCAAGTCCTTGTTTTTAACCTAAAGGGACTCCAGGAGAGCTGGAGAGGGACTTTGGACAGCGGCCTGGAGTGACAGGAGAAGGGGGAATGGCTTCCCACTGCCAGAGGACAGGGATAGATGGGATATTGGGAAGAAGTTCTTCCCTATGAGGAGGGTGAGGCCCTGGAATGGATTTCCCAGAGCAGCTGTGGCTGCCCCTATCCCTGGAATTTTCCAAGACCAGGTTGGACAGGGCTTGGAGCACCTTGGGATAGTGGAAGGTGTCCCTGCCCATGGAAGGGGGTGGAATTGCATTTAAGGTCCCTTCCAACCCAGACCATTCCATGATTCCATGAAATTTTAGATTAACCGGTGTGTGCCGGGCAGGTTTTCTCATCCCATCTCTGGTGCAGGACGTGGATGGAGTCTACATGGCCAAGGTGGAACTCCAAGGAAAATTGGATTCTCTGTCAGATGAGATCAACTTCCTCAAGTGTCTTTATGAGGCGGTGAGTACTCTGGGGACACCGGGATGGGAGAGGGTTGTGGCACCATAAGGAAGCTCTGGAAGGGCTAAATCTGGGTTGGGCATCACCTGCAGGAGCTGTCCCAGATGCAGAAGACTGTGTCTGACACCTCAGTGGTTCTCTCCATGGACAACAGCCGGAACCTGGACCTGGACAGCATCATTGCCGAGGTCAAGGCGCAGTATGAGGAGATCGCCAACCGGAGCCGACTGGAGGCCGAGTCCTGGTACCGCTGCAAGGTGAATGTGGCACACGCTGCTGGGGTTCTCCAGTGTCCAGGGGGGTGGGAGAGCTACTGGTGGCAGCTCAGGCCATGGCAAGATCTGGGATGTCGCTGGTGCTGGTCCATCTAGAGCGGACCTGGCACAGACTTGCTCTCCTTGGCTTCCCCGCGCTGGTGTGGGAGCAACTGTGAGGTCACAATGGACCCAATGTTCTCCTGCTGCTTCATCCCACCAGTACGAGGAACTGCAGGCGACTGCGGGCAAGCACGGGGACAGCCTCAAGGACACCAAGACCGAGATCTCAGAGCTCAACCGCATGATCCAGAGGATCCGAGCTGAGATCGAGAGTGTGAAGAAGCAGGTGGGTGTTATGTTCTTTGAGTAATGAGGATGACCTCTTGGTCTTGCCCTTTAGAGCTTCCCTGAAGGGAAATAAGTGTGGTGGGAATTGCTGGGCATGGGAAGGACCTGGGAACAGCTGAGCCTGAGTTGCTCTGGTTGCCCAGAGAAGTTATGTATGCTCCATCCATGGAAGTGTCCAAGACCAGGTTGGACATGGCTTGGAGCAACCTGGGACAGTGGAAGGTGTCCCTGCTCATGCTCCAGGTCATCTTTAAGGTCCTGTCCAACCCAAACCATTCCACATTTCTCTGATCTGGGATCATGGTTTCATCTCCCACCCGCTGCCCCCACCCCATTCATCCTGCCCATGTCTTGCCCTCCAGTGTGAGACCCTTCAGACATCAATCGCAGACGCAGAGCAGCGCGGGGAGGTGGCTCTCAAGGATGCCAGGGACAAACTGACTGAGCTGGAGACAGCCCTGCAGAAAGCCAAGGCTGACCTGGCCCGGCAGCTCCGGGAATACCAGGAGCTCATGAACGTCAAGCTGGCCCTCGATGTGGAGATTGCGACCTACAGGAAGCTGCTGGAGGGCGAGGAGTGCAGGTGGGTGGGATATAGTGAGAATTCCAACGTATCCTGATCAATCAATGGGAAAAATGTGTTCCATCATCTTCATAAAACATTAATGGTGTTACCACAAGCTGCGGACCATGGTCCTGTGGCTGTGACAGTGGAGCAATCCTGACCACTCCAGATGCTCTGGCAGGATCTGATGCTCCATCTCTTTTCCTTGCAGGATGTCTGGAGAGTGCCAGAGCTCCATCAGCATCTGTAAGTACTGTTCCCACGGGAGCGTGGCGGGCTGGGATCAGTGCTCCCAAACTTCACGGTGGCATCAGAAGTAACCTGGTGCCTTTTGTTCCTCTCCGCAGCTGTGGTGGGCGGCAGCAACTCCGTGGGAGGTGGATACGGCAGCGGATTGTGCCTTGGAGGAGGAGGAATTGGCTTTGGAAGCGGGAAAGGCAGCTGCAACACGGGCAGTGCTGGTTTATGCTTCAGCCTGGGAGGGGGCGGATTTGGTGCCGGGGGTGGATTCGGCTCTGGAGGGGCTGGATTTGGATCCCTGGGTGGGGGATCTAATTCGGTGGTGGTGGGGGGATCTGGCACCATCCTGAAGAACAGCAGCTCCACCAGTCGGAGGCCATAGGAAAGGGATCAACCCCCTTGGCCCCGGCACCCAGAGGAGAAAGGGAGCGAACTGCGCGATGACCCCCCAATGACCACCGAGTGATGGGCGCTGACGGCACCTTAAACCACCACCCAAACTGCGGGTGGGAGACAAACATGGCCAAACCCACCTGCTAAGGACTGAGATTCCCAAGAGCATCTGAGAACAGCTCAATCCCTCGTGCTCCCCTCCAGCTGCTGGACATCAGGGTGCCCAGGTCTCCTTCGGGAGCAGGACCTGCCCATTCATGGGGAGCCCCAAACCCAGCTGGGATGAGCCGCACCCTCCAAGCAAGAGGCACCTGACCACAGGCAGGAGCGGGGATGGATCTGAGTGCAGCTCCAAGTGTGGCGGGAAGCCCCAGCTTTTCTCAAGCTCTTGTGCTGGATCCAGGTTTAATCAGTGCCATGCATCAGCCACAGCTCGAGCTCTAAAACGGGAATTTCCTCCCGGTGCCTCGGCCCAGCTGAAGCTGTGTCTCACCCAACTGACTTAATTTGCTTTTTCCCCCCGAGTTTCACTCGTGCTGTTGTAAAACGTTTATTTTTCCTTAGGGTTCACCTTTCGCTCGGAACCATGGGAACAATCGTGTGTGTTTGCTTAAGCCTTTCTCCTTGGCATGTGCCATCCCCCAATAAACAAGAGAGGCAGAAACCTGGTGTGGTTTTCTCCCTGACCAAAGAGTTTCGTGTTGTGACAAGTCTTGTCTCTGATGAGATCTGAAAATGTTTCCTGACTTTCTCTTGCCCTTTCAAGTCTGAATTTAAAGGAACTCGGGTGAAGGTGCAGCTGGGGCTCCTCTCACTTCTCTCTGTCTCCAAAAACGTGGGGGGTTTGTGAGTTTGGCAGGAATGAGGAGAGTCTCACCGGGGAGGTTGTTGGAACTTTGGGTGCAGTGACAGTGACACAGTCAGGGGAGTCTTGGTGACAGCCCTGGGAATGAGCCCGCTCCTGGCAGAGAGAAAGAGGCAGCCCCTGGATCCTCGTCTCTGTCCTGAGGGATCTCTGGATGTGGCAGAGACTGTTGTCCCCCCATGGTCCCCACCAGATCTGAGCAGACTTCGTGGATTTTAGCAGACTCTTCCTTTCCTCCTTCTCCTCCTAAGCCCTTTCCATGCTGGAGTTAGCCAATTTGGGCTGTCCCCCAGCTACCCCACCTCTCCCTGGCCACCGTCCCTGACCACACAACTGCCCACCCTGTCTTCCGAGGTGGCCCCATGATGGCGGTGCCACAGCTGGAGCTCCCAGGTCACTCTTTGCACAACTCCAAGTGCTTTAGGAGCCTCCTACCATGGTTGGTGTGGGAGAAGGAAGGGTGGTCATCACCCCTCCAAATAATTTGGAGCTAATTCCTCAGTATCCATGATTTTGGAGCCAGCCCTGCAGCTTTTCCTGCTGTCTGGACTCACCAGGGACCCATGGATTGCTCTTAAGGGATCTCCAAATGGTAACTGAGACCGTTGGAAGAGCAAAACCTTCCCCCCTGCTCCATCAGACCCTACCTGTCCCCAAAAGCAGAGTATTTCAATACATTTCGATGCCCAAACTCCTGCTGTGGTTTGACCTCTTGCTCAGGAGACCTTGAATCAAATCCCTGGCCAACCACAGACTGTGCTTGGGGTGACTCATCCCATTTCTCCCATGTTCCATTCTGAGCTGGTAAAGGCTGAAGACACCCAGTACCAGCAGCGACAGGCGGAATGCCACAGTGGAATGTCACAATGCTGCCAGCATGGGCTTGTCACTGCTTGGGTGGGGACACAGTTTGGGCGATGGTTAAACATTTGGGGAGTTGTAAAAGTGACCTGAAGTGGTGTTGAACGAAAAGGCATTGACCTCCCTTGGCATCACCCCAATCCTTCAGAGTCACCCCAATCCCTCAGAGTCACCCCAATCCAAACTGGATTCTGGTGGGAACTCCCGCCTAAGGAGAGACAAAGGGCTTCTCCAGGAGCACAAAGGCCATCGTTAAAACAAACATACACACAAATCTCTCCCCTTTTGTTCCTGGGATGCACCAGCAGTTAGGGGAAAATTCTCCCAGGCCGGACACAGAGGTGACATAATTCCTGCTTTTTGCTGAAGGAGAGAAAACATTTTCTGTGGTCTGAAAATAGGATTGGATTCATCAGGGTTTGTCCCTGCCCAGGGCAGGGGATGGACCAAGATGAGCTTTAAGGTCCCTTCCAGCCCAAACTGTTCCATGATTCTGTGATTTCATGGTTTCCTCTCAGTTATTCAAGGCCTGTTTATTTTTACAGCATCATGGAACAGTTTGGGAGGGAAGTGACCTCTAAAGGTCATTTTCCTTCCCTGGGGGCTCCAGGAGAGCTGTAGAGGGACTAGGAAAGGGTCTGAAATGATGGGACAAGGCGTGATGGTATCCAGCTGGAAGAGGGCAGGATTAGATGGGCTATCAGGAAGGAATTCCTCCCTGTGAGGGTGGGCAGGCCCTGGAATGGATTTCCCAGAGCAGCTGTGGCTGCCCCATCCCTAAAAGGGCCCAAGACCAGGTTGGACAAGGCTTGGAGTAGCCTGGGATAGAGGGAGGTGTCTCTGCCCATGGCAGGGGTGGGATGGGATGATCTTTCCACTCCTTTCCACCCAAACCATTTCACTTCTGCCCATCCTGTTTGAACCGAGAGGTGATGTCGATACCCAAATCCCAGCTCAATTTCCTAAGCTTGGCTGAGCCGTGGCCATGACTCACCGCCCTGCGTTATCTCTCCGCGGGCGCTTGGGGCTCCACCGTTTGCTGACTCGGGAACTCTCTTCCCCTGGGAACGGGAGAACTTTCGGATCGTGTCATCCCGCCCACAGAAGGAGAAAACAATCCTAACAAAAATCCCCCAGGAAAATGTGACCAGGGGTTTGATAACGCTGAGGGAGCTGGGTCTTGCCTGGGCTGTTGGGGGACAGTGCCTCAGCCCCCATTTTTCTTGTCTGTGTACTGATTTATTTTCTATTTTTTGATTTCTTGCCTAAAAATCCCTCTGTCCAACCCCCGCATTCCTTTGCTCCCACAGTGATGTTTTGATATTATATATATTTATTTTTTCAAAACTAGGACTTGATGACCTTGAAGGTCTTTTTTAGTCTTAATAATTCTGTGATCCTGTGATTTTTCTTAGCCTTATCTGCTGCCTCAATCCACCTCTTGAGTCCTCCCAGATCCACACAGGTCCGGGAGGTGGGATAAACACAGGGAATGTCATATTTTCCAGTGGAAATGCCAGTTGAGCTGCGCGTCCGGGTCCCAAGGCACTTTTGGAAAAGGGTGTCTGGGCGATATTTTTAGAGGTATTTAAATATCTGACGATACCAGAAGTTGCTGGTGTGGATTTTCCAGAAGCTCTTAATTAATGTGCGTCCTGTGGGAATTCCGAGACCTGCACCAGCTGGCTGCCAGCACAGTTAGACGCCTCCAGAGCTGTGGGTTTGGACTTCCCTATGTCCTAGGTGGCTTTAAAGTGTTGAAAAGCAATAAAAAAATTGAGTTCCTCTCTAAAAAAAATAGAAAATAAGACTAACTGTTATTTGATAAGCAAGGCAAAAGGGTGGATCTGTGATGATTTTTGGATTAAATGACTTACAGAGTCAACCCAAATCATTCATGATTCTGTGAAGGGTGGTGCATGCCCAGTCCCTGGAAGTGTCCAAGGTCAGGTGGGACAGGGGCTCGGAGCCACCTGGGATAGTGGAAGGTGTCCGTGCCCATGGCAGGGGTGGAACGAGATGGGCTTTAAGGTCCTCTCCAACCCAAGCCATTCTGGAATTCTGTGACAGATCAAAGTCTGAATCCATCCTCAGCCTGGGATTGGAACTGGAGGATTCTGACAAACTCCTGCCTTTCTAAAATCTACATCTGCCAAAGATATATTTGCATATAAACACCAAAATAAGTGAAACAGCTGAAAAAAGTGGTGATTCCTCCAAGCCCTGTGCTCTCCTCATTTCCACATCTCTACAAATGAGTCGAGCTCTATTAATTGTATTTAAATTGTTCCAGGGCACATGATGTGGGCAGCAAGGTTTGGGATCCCTCCTCTCACTGCATTCCCGGGGCTGTCCCTCTGTCTGCCCGCACATCCCACCACGGCAGCTGCGCCTGGTGCCTCTACGGTCCTGAAGCCTTCAGAAAATCCTACACAGGTTTCCCAGATGGGGTATTTCCTCACCAGTGCTGAGATTATCTTGGCATGAAGACAGTGGGACATGCTTCAGTCCAACAATAAATGAATTTCCAGTGCCAACACTGGCATCTCGTCACTGGTGAGGTTTTATTTATCAAAAAGGTGCAGAGCCTCATCAAACTGCAATTTGCTGAACCCTGTCTGTGGATTGAGAAACTCAATTCTCGGAGCCAAAGGCAATTTTCCAAGTAAAAAGAAGGCTGAGGGTGTAACTCAGGTGTGTTTTGTGAATTGTGAAAGCTGGGCTACAACTTGGCATGAGCCGCAGTACCTGCCTGCAATGGGGCTTTGGAGTGAGAGATTTAAAGATAAACACGAGCAGGGAAACAACCCCAGTGGATGAAAGGTGGAAAAAAATGCCTGGTGTATCCTAGGGAGGCTCTTGCTGCTCCACAAGGTGTAGTATTCCTTAGTCATGGAGTGCTGGGAGCCCCAGTTGGATCTTTTTTGCCTTTTCTCCTGTATTAGAGGGTGTGTTTCTGGGTAGGGTCAATGTTTGGCAAATTTGAGATGGAAATCTGTAGCCACGCCACGCTGATGAAGACAGGAGCTGTCTCCTCCTTCACGCCCATGCAGACCCATCCCACCTCCAAAAATACATAAAAGGGAGCATCTGCTGCCCTCCAGCCAGAGGGACCGACTTCCCTTCTTCCACCCACCTCCTCACCACAACCCCGCCGAGCTCCTCAGCTTCTCCATTCTTGGCTCTTTTGAGGATAACCAGCCATGTCTCGTCAGTCTGTCTGCAGGAGCTTCGGAGGGGGCAGCAGAAGGGGCTTCAGCTCCTGCTCTGCAATCGGTGGCGGCTTTGGAGGCGGCAGCCGGAGCAGGAGCGGCTACAGCTCGTACTCAGTGTCCAGAGGATTCGTAGGCGGAGGACGGTGCGGGGGCTTCGGCAGCCGGAGCCTCCACAACATGGGGGGCAGCACCAGGATGTCCATGGGCGGGTGTTACGGTGGCGGGTACGGGGGCAGGATGGGCGGCTTTGGCGGGAGCTACGGGGGCCTCGGCAGCTTTGGGGGTGGAATGGGTGGAGGAGGAGGAGGAATGTGTGGCTTTGGAGGGATGGGTGGAGGTGGAATGGGTGGTGGAGGAGGAATGGGTGGCTTCAGTGGAGGAATGGGTGGCTTTGGTGGCGGGATGGGTGGTGGAGGAATGGGTGGCTTTGGTGGCCCAGGCTTTGGCATGGGTGGCCCTGGGAGAGGTGGCCCCGGGATCCAGCCAGTGCAGATCGACACAACCCTCCTGCGTCCGGTCCATGTCGAGATCGATCCCCAGATCCAGCAAGTTAAAAACCAGGAGAAAGAGCAGATCAAGACCCTGAACAACCAGTTTGCCTCCTTCATCGACAAGGTGAGAGATTGTGCCTGATTAAGGTCAAAATTAGGAGGAACTTCCCAGCTGTGCAGAAATGTTCTTTTGGAGCTGAATCCCAGCAGGCAGAGAAGCTTGAGCAGAGCCTTTTCATTAAGGGAAGAGATGGGAATCTCTCCTGCACAGCAGATCAAAGCAATGTCTCCAGGGCTTTCATCTTCCCTGTTGCACCAAGCTCTACTCTGAGGTTACTCTTGCAAGCAGGTTCAACACCTCCAACCTCCGCAGGTTTCGGGCACAGCTTCTCCCTCCTCCACCACTCTGCCCAAACACCTTCCCATTTAAGTATTAATTTATACATTTTTCTCTTTGTTTTCAAATCTCCAGGCTTTTAAATCTAGGCTAGAGATCACATTTCCACACTGTCTGCAGTGGGGATGGACTCAGAGGAAGGGCAATGTGTAAAAGCTCCTTTGAGTAGACAATTATTAGAAATTTCTTTTTTTCCCCAATTTTGCAGCTTAGGTACCAACAGAAATTAAAAAACCCCAGAGTTAATTGGTTCTCTCATCACCATGCAAATCCTTCTGAGTGATGCAAGAGATGTGTTGTGGGAGCTGTTCTTGTGTGATGGTGGGTCCTCCATGTCTTGGCTGTAGGTCCGATTCCTGGAGCAGCAGAACAAGGTGCTCTCCACCAAGTGGGAGCTGCTCCAGCAGCAAGGGCCGTCGGGGCCAAGGAAGAACCTGGATGTGATCTTTGAGAATTACATCCAGAACCTGCGGAGGCAGCTGGACTCAATCCTGGCGCAGCGGGGGCAGCTGGAGTCGGAGCTGCAGAACATGCAGCAGTACGTCGAGGATTACAAAACCAAGTGAGTTGGAGCCAGGAGCAGCTCAAGCAGCCTTTTGGTCACTTTAATTTCCCCCAGCTGCTTTTTATTTTGATGATGGAGATAGTTTTTCAGCCTAAATATTTTAATTTAGTGTTTTTTCCCTTTTCGTTTGTTTCTCATGGCTCTAGGCAGGAAAATCCATGATCTCAGTTTGTACTTTTCCTCTCCATAGGTATGAGGAAGAGATCAACCGTCGCACAACAGCTGAGAACGAGTTTGTGGTGCTGAAGAAGGTGAGTCACAAGCACCACAAAACAATCCCTCAGTATCTGGCTTTACCTGTGCTTGAATGGGAACTGTGGAGTTTTTAAGATCTCCCAGCTGATATCTGGAATCCCTTATATTCAATTTGCATAATTGAATGAAACCACGACATTATCTATTTTTAATTATTTATATTTATGGTTATAGAATTATATATAAGCATAATGATGTCCCAGTGAATAACACCAAACCCTCAGCATGGACAGTGATTCCCACAAGCCTGAAGGATTCCCAAGAGGAAACAAAACTATTTTCTGTGGGATCTTTCCTTTAGGATGTGGACAGTGCCTACATGACCAAAGTTGAGCTGGAAGCCAAGGTGGGAGCTCTGACAGACGAAATCAACTTCCTGAGGTGCATCTATGAGGAGGTAGGAGCTCTCCCTTCTCCAGGGAGGCTGGAATTGCAATGAAGAGGCCAAACGTTGAGGTTGGCCGGGGTGTGCAGGTGCATGTAGGCTTGAGATGGTGCCTCTGACTCATGTCTTGGTTGCAGGAGCTGTCTCAGATGCAGACGATCAGCCGGGACCTGTCTGTGGTGGTGTCCATGGACAACAACCGGCACCTGGACCTGGACAGCATCATTGAGGAGGTCCGGCGCCAGTATGAGCAGATTGCCCAGAGCAGCCGGGCCGAGGCCGAGGCCTGGTACCAGAGCCAGGTGAGTTGGGAAGCAGTCAAGGCTCCTGGGTGTGGCTTGGTGATTTACAATAATTTATGGTTGGGCGAGACACCTCTTCAAGCTAACGGGGCTGGAGCTCGTGGTGCAAGGAAGTTCCAGAGGGATTGAGCTGCTTTTGAGGTATCTGACTCACTGTTCCCAATACGTCCCAAGTTCATTGAGGTGCATGGCACTAATCTCTCAATAAAAATGGCCCAAAATGCACTTTAATGACAAAATTCAGCCCAAAGTGGCTTTTCAGAAGCCAAGAGATTCTTTTTAGTGTCACCAAGATCCATTTCAAAGCTCAAACCCCATGACTGAGTCCCAGAATCACACTGAACATTGAGCTGGGCATGCACCGGCAGCGCAGTGGGTCCTCATAGCATCACCTGAGCCTTGAAACTGGGGACAAACCTCCTTGAGGCACCAGGAATGTGTTAGTGATGGGTCGTTCTGTCTTGGTGCCATCAGTACGAGCAGCTCCAGAGCACGGCCGGCCGGCACGGGGACAACCTCCGCAACACCAAGATTGAGATCCAGGAGCTGACGAGGAACATTCAGAGGCTGCGGGCTGAGATTGAGAATGTGAAGAAGCAGGTAGGGGTTGGTTGGTGTGTCGGGGATGAGATCGAGGACATGAAGAAAGGAAGGGGCTGGTTGGTGTCTCAGGAGAAGATGGCAGCAAGTTGGATCGCAAATGACCATGAGTGGGGCAGAAACCTTCCATCACCCCAAGTTCATTTCATGCAGATGTTTATTTTCCTCCTGATTTCTCCTCTTGGGGCTCTGAGGACTGATCATCAGGGACAAGATGAGGTCTGAGAAAGCTCCTGTTGTGCTCCCCAGAACCAGCAGCTGCAGGCAGCCATTGCTGAGGCTGAGGAGAGGGGCGAGATGGCCCTCAAAGATGCCAGGTTGAAGTTGGAGGAGCTGGAGAGCGCCCTGCAGAAGGACAAGGAGGAGCTGGCTCGCCTGCTGAAGGAGTACCAGGAGCTGCTGAATGTCAAGATCGCGCTGGACGTTGAGATTGCCATGTACAGGAAGCTGCTGGAGGGGGAGGAGAACAGGTAAAACACCTGAGCTCTCATTGGGTGTTGTAATCTACCCCAGACACCCGCAATATTGACTGTAATCCCAAACCAATTCTTTGGGCTAACGGGGCGGACCTTGAGATTGATGCTGTGTGGAATATTCTGGGGGTCAGGACCCAAAACTGGCTCCCTAGAGGCGGCAGAGCTGCTGCCCCATCGCTGTCACTGCTGAGTTTTTAATGAACCTCAAATCTGGAGAAACCTCATTGTAGAGAGGAATTGCCAACCCCTCCCCTCCTCCAATTTTTTCCAAAGTAGCTTAGGAGGGTGAACCAGGAAAATGATTTGACAGTGTAAACACAGTTTAAAGTTTTTACAATCGCTCTTTTATTGGGTAATTAAAATGTCCAATTTCCTTCCCAGGCTGTGCAACGACGGCATGTCCAATGTCAATGTCTGTAAGTATCGGCCTCGGGGCCCTTCAGAAGTAGCATAAGACTCTGTTTTTTCAGAGACGGAGCCTGAGACTGGGCAAAATGGGAACATAACGTGTGCTTCTCTTCCAGCTGTGGTGGGCAGAACCACTATCTCTGGAGGCAGAGGAAGCATGGGAGGAGGATTCGGAGGCAGCGGCATGGGAGGAGGATTCGGAGGCGGCAGCTGTGGAATGGGAGGAGGATTTGGAGGCGGCAGCGGCATGGGAGGAGGAATGGGAGGAGGAGGCATCTGCGGAGGAGGCAGCAGCTTTGGAGGAGGCAGCATGGGCGGCAGCTGCGGGATGGGGGGAGGAATGTACACTGGGGGCTTCTCCTCTGGAAGCGGAAGGATGTGTGGCTCTGGCGGGGGATCGTCCTCTGTGCGGAGATGCGTCACCACCACCTCGGTCAAATCTTCGGGAGTGAGATTCTGAGCCCCGAAGGTTGACAAGGAAAGAAGCATCTCCTCTCTCCTCCCGGCAGCAGCCCAGCCTCCCGAAGCCCAGCTCCGGTGTCCTGCAATGGGATGAACTGTGTTCCTCCCACCCAACTCGTCCCAGCTCCTGGTCCCACCTGGGGGTTTGGTGGCGATGCCGTGGGTGTCCTGGCACCGGTAGCTGCCTGGCAGGAGGGGCCGCTCTGCCTTCCTCGCTGTGTTGTACATTTCTTGTGGCAAACGTGTATAAAACCCCTCTTTCCTCCTCTCTCCTCCTGTTCTGTGTCCCTGGGATGCTTCTCTGTGTGTCCTTCCCATTATTTCCTTTGAAGTCCTTTGGGGTCAGGGTGGGTGTGGGGCAAGCGGGACTCGTCCCCTGGGGAGGGGGCATCTCAGCAGGTGGCCAGAGGGATGAGCTGGCCCAGGGTGGAGCTTCTGGGCAGCTTTGCTCACTTGGCAGCCCCAGGAGTGCTGCCAACAGGAGCTTCCCTGGAGCTCCAGCTTCCTCTCCACTTGTCCCTGCTCTCGGTGACATCTGGGACACCTCAAACACATCTGGACTATTCCTAAGGAGAACAAAATTGCCCTTCAGTGCCTGGCTCCCATGACACAGTCTGAGATGTCCTGTCCCCACCTTCCCCCCTCCTCTGTGGGCTGCCCTCCTTCCTTGGGATGTTGCCATTCCCAATAAATTGCAGAGAATATTCCTGACGTCGCTGTGTTGCTGCTTTGGGAGCTGCTCTGGGCAGGGTGGGAGGGGATGTCGTTCTTCTGCCCGTCCCTGTGTTTTGAGGGAACAGATCAGGGTGGGGATGGATCAGGGCAGGTGCCCCAGCTCAGAAGATGCTCTTGACTCTCACCTGGAGGCACAAGCCTATATCCACAATGGTGGGGGCCTGGATCCTCCAGCCAAACAATGAGAAATAAGAGCCCAGGCTGGAGACCTGGAATCACTGAATAATGGAACGGTTTGGGTTGAAAGGGACCTTAAGGATCATCCCATTCCAACCCCTTGCCATGAACAGGGACACCTTCCACTAGTCGGGAGGTGTCCCACCCCTTGGACCAGCCAATGCAATTAAGGTGCTGCTTCTGAGGTTCCTTACGGATCATCTCCAGGTGCAGGAGACTTTGACCTGTGTTAGGGGAAGGAGATGGCACCAGTGTTGCTGTGGGCTGTGGTGGGAGGGCAGGTGAATAGGGATCAGGATGTTGGCCAAACACCTGCAGCTGGCTGCAGTCAGCCACAAACTCATCTGCCCTGGGATGAGCCATGATTCCAGTCGTGGGAATGTGATGGGCTGGGAAGGTGTGATTCATCCCCAGCTGTGAGCTCAGGTACCATCCTCTCCCTGAGAGGCCGATTAATTCCCCAGTGGCTCATCCCTGCTCCAAGAGCAGGGGGGAGAGATTTGGAGGAGCTCAGGAGGGGGTTTGGGAGGGAAGTCTGGAGTGTTTGATCTGAGCTGTGCTGTGGTTCCTCCACCACCCGGAGAGATCAAAGAGGCAGAAAACGCTGTCAGTGGTGGTTCAGGAGTCCCACAACAGCCTCTGGGAGTTGCTGATGTTCCCAGAGTGGGCCAGGAAGCTGCAGACTGAAGAAGAGGTCCAGGAAAGGCAACAGGCTTCTTGGAAGTGAGAATTCTCCTGTTGGAAGCCCAGCAGGAGGGTGCCAGGATTGGGGAACATGGCTGGGTTTGGCCCAAAGAGCAGATGCTGAGAAGGCTCTGAGAAGCTGGTGTGCCAGGAGCACTTTGAGGTTTGGCTTGGGGCAAGAGTCACCTGTTCTGGTGCTTACTCACTTGTTTCGGTGCTTAATTTTTAGTGTTTCTTCTCAGCTTTAAAATTCAGAACACAGCTTTGTAGCACCATTGTGAGGAGTTGTTGCAACACCTCCTCTGTGTGAGATCCATGACGGAAGCTCTTGGCTGGGTCAGATGCGAAGCTGGAGCGTGGCTCGGTCTCCATCCACGTTTTCTGCCGAGCTCACATTTTCCCTGGTGTTGATCTTACAGTGTTCAACTCCTTGTGTAAGAGATCTGAGGATCGGCTTGGTGTTGAGTCTCACCTGGAGGAGGCTCAGGTGACTCCAGGTTTGGAATAATCTGCACATCTTGTCTGAAGACGTCAGAGTGACTCAATCTGGGTGTCTTATCTCCAGGAGCTGAGTGTGGTCAGCACCCAGGCATCTGGCTGACTTTGCAGATCTTCCTCCTCGTTGTGGAACCTCCTTGTGGGATGTTCCAGTGAAGTCCTGGTGCCTTCATGCAATGGGTTTGGCAGTTGGGAGGGAGGCCAGGAGAAGGGGTGGTCTGTTTTCTCCACCTCCACCCGAGCCCCTCTGCAGCTCCCCCGGGCTGCTCACCATGAGCGAGTGTGCTGGGCATGGGATGGTCTGGAGAATGTAAATCTCCATCTGGGAGATGACCATGGAGAAACCAGCCCATCTTGATTGCAGCTGCTTTTGGAAGGGAGGGTGTCCCCTCCAGGCTGTGGGGATGCTGTCCATTCTCCTGCTGAAGGAACACACACCTGGGCAACCTTTGGCCAACCATGACTTGTGTCCCTCAAGGGTGGGATAGCCCTTCCCCAACTGTTTAGCCCATTAATGGTGGGATAATCCTTGGCCAACTGTTGAACCTTTCAGTGGTGAAATAACTGTTGGACAACTGTTGAATCCCTAAGGGTGGGATAATCTTGGCCAACAGTTGAATCCCCATCACGGTAACGTCCTCCCCTCCATCTCATTCCACATAGTCTGTGGCTCCAGAAGCCTCATCCCAGTGACAGTCAATGACATTCATGGTTCTGATTTCTCCAGTGGCTTTTGGAAGTGTTTTCCTGGGCTGGTTTCCAAAGCGTTTGCTGTGTCTGTGGCCACCAGCTGATTCCTAGGGATGCTTTCAAACCACATTTACCCGCTCAAATTTCCTGTGTGAACAGGAAAACTCAACACACGCAATTGGGAAGCTTAAATACGGGATATTGTTGGACTGCTGAAGTGCTTTAAAATATGTATTTCCCTTTACTTTTATTCATGATTTTCAGGAAATAAGAAACATATGTTGGCATTTTTTACCAATAAAATTCATAAATGTAACTAAAATATTTATTTGATCAGTGAGGCTCAGAAGGTACCTTCAAGATGTCTTTCATATGCGCATCTGTATCCATTGCCGGGGAGCTGCTGCATGAAATTAAACATTATTGTCAGTCATCATTACAATATCTACTGCCTGGAGCGTCCTTTCCATCCTCTGTGGCTTGACAATACCTGTGGTCATTGGAAAAGCACAAGTAAGGACTTGGACATCCTTGTTCTCTTACCCTGGTGCTCAGAATCCCAGGACCTGGTTATCTCAGGCTCTGTGGGACGCATTTTGGAGGGAAAAATCCCACTTGATGCTCTTAGAAAGGAACTAAGCAGCTCCTTTCTGGATGAAAAAGAAATGCTGACCTCTGTTAAATGTTAATGATGTGGCATGTTTCCACTTGGAAAGCCATCGGGAATTTTCCGCTTAACAAGGAGATTCAGGGTGCGCTTGGGAGAATTGTGAAAGCCTCATTCTACCTGAGTTTCACCAAAATCCTTGCCTGGTGTGGAGTGTCAGGCAAAAAATCCGGAGTCAGACAACTTGCGGAGTCATTAGGAGCAGGCAGGGAAGTGGGAGGAGGGAATAACATGACAACATCACTGTAAAACATATTTTTCCAGATGTCATAAAGATATGGGAGTCCACTTAGGGAGACCTGCCTCAGTGCTCCTGCTTTTCCTTCTGCACAGCGAAGCGGATTTCTGGGTGGAGTCACCAATTTGGCAAAAATCTGTTAACCGCACCAAGCTGATGAAGACAGTAAATTTGTTTCCTCTTCACGCCCAAGCTGTCCCAGCCCACCTCCAGGAGTAGATAAAAGGGAATGCCTGGAGCTGTGGAGCCAGAGAAGACTCTGAGCACTTCTCTCTGCCCTCAGCACCAGCTCAGCTCTGTCTATCTCCTAATCTTCCCCAGTTTTGGCTCTTTTGAGAGAACCAGCCATGTCTCGTCAGTCTGTCTGCAGGAGCTTCGGAGTTGGGAGCAGAAGGGGATTCAGCTCCTGCTCTGCTGTTGGTGGTGGCTTTGGAGGCGGTGGCCGGAGCAGGATCAGCTACAGCTCGTTCTCCACATCCAGGGGGTTTGGAGGCGGCAGCGGACGCTGCGGAGGATTCAGCAGCCGGAGCCTGCACAACCTGGGGGGAAGCACAAGGATTTCCATGGGCAGCTCTTACGGCAGTGGCTACGGATGTAGAATTGGTGGCTTTGGTGGAGGATTTCCAGGAGGATTTGGTGGCATTGGAGGAGGTGTCATTGGTGGAGGAATGGGCGGCTTTGGTGGCCCTGTCAGAGGTGGCCCTGGGTTCCCTGGAGGCATCCAACCGGTGCAGGTGGACCCAACCCTCCTGCGGCCAGTCCACGTTGACATTGACCCCCAGATCCAGCAAGTGAAGTGCCAGGAGAAGGAGCAGATCAAGACTCTGAACAACCAGTTTGCCTCCTTCATCGACAAGGTGAGAGGCTGGAGCTGAATTCGCTTGGGAATGGGAAAACTGCAGAAATTCCTTGTGCTCTGGAGAGGGAAATACTGTCTTTCTCAGCTCAATGTGGGGCTGTGATTGTTTCCATTGGGTTCCATCTGGTTTCCTCCTGAGGAAATGTCAAAATTTAGCATCCACAGAGAAACTTTCTCCAGGTCTGGTGGATGAAAATTCTTCCTTGGTTTTCTCTCCAGTGCAGGCGGGCCAAAGGGATGGGGATATACTCAGTGACAGAAGTGTTTCTTTAAGTCTTTTTCTGGGATAATTTTTTCTCAAGGAACTTAAAATCTAGGAATGAGATTCAAAAACTTCCTGAGCATTTCTTATTTCAGTTTGTGCAGGTAAGTTCCCTTTAAATTATCTGAACTGGGAGAATGTTAGTTATAAGAGTGCTCCCTGTTTTCAAATATATGACAAGTATATATGGAATATGATAAGAGGAATGTTCTTAAATGTGGAGACTAATGGGATTTCATTCACTGGAAGGTCAAAAAGGATCTGATGCTCCTGAAAATTAATGTCAAAAATCCCAACTGGTATTGGAAATAATGTGCAAGATTGGAATGGAAGCATTTCAATAGCTAGAGCCGCCCCCCCGGAAAAAAAAAACCCCAAACCAACAAAACAAAAGAGAGCAGAAATATAGGAGAAAAGAGGAGGAATTTGAGGATAACGGGGAAAAAGGGAGAAAAAAGGGAGGAATTTTCCCCTTGGAGCAATGGTCCTGTTAAGGTTTTGGGGAATGATTCCCGTGGCCTTCCAAAGCTCCCAGGAGGTTTGAGCAGTGGGGTGTCTCCCCAGGGAATGTTTCACACACCCTTTGTTGGCTGTAGGTCCGATTCCTGGAGCAGCAGAACAAGGTGCTCTCCACCAAGTGGGAGCTGCTCCAGCAGCAAGGGCCATCGGGGCCAAGGAAGAACCTGGATGTGATCTTTGAGAATTACATCCAGAACCTGCGGAGGAGGCTGGAGTCTCTGCTGGGGCAGCGGGGGCAGCTGGAGTCGGAGCTGCAGAACATGCGGCAGTACGTGGAGGAGTTCAAAACCAAGTGAGTGCGGGGATGGATGGGGAGGGAGTGGCCGGGAGAGTGGAGCTGGTGCGGAGACCCCGCGGGTGGAGTGACCAGGGGTCTGAGAGTCTCACCTTGCCCTGCCCCCACCACAGGTATGAGGAGGAGATCAACCGTCGCACGGCTGCTGAGAACGAGTTTGTGGTGCTGAAGAAGGTGAGTCTGGAGGCACTGGCACGGATGGGGTGTGGGGGGACAGGAGGTAAAGACATGGGAAAGACTAAGCTCCAAGATGGGCAGATCCCAACAAGAAGAGCCAAGAGTTCTTGTGCAATGGGAGAAAGCCATGACCCAGTTCTGGGATCTTTTCTTTAGGATGTGGACTGTGCCTACATGACCAAAGTTGAGCTGGAAGCCAAGGTGGGAGCTCTGACAGATGAAATCAGCTTCCTGAGGTGCATGTACGAGGAGGTAGGAGCTCTCCCTTCTCCAGGGGGGATGGAATTGCAATGAGGAGGCCAAACGTTGAGGTTGGCCGGGGTGTGCGGGTGCATGTAGGCTTGAGATGGTGCCTCTGACTCATGTCTTGGTTGCAGGAGCTGTCTCAGATGCAGACGATCAGCCGGGACCTGTCTGTGGTGGTGTCCATGGACAACAACCGGCACCTGGACCTGGACAGCATCATTGAGGAGGTCCGGCGCCAGTATGAGCAGATTGCCCAGAACAGCAGAGCTGAGGCTGAAGCCTGGTACCAGAGCCGGGTGAGTTGGGAATGGTTTGAGGCACCTGGAGCACAGGAGACACCAGAGTTTTTGGTCAGTTGTGTCACTGATGGGTGTCTTTGTCCCCATGTCTCCAGTATGAAGAGCTCCAGAGCACGGCCGGCCGGCACGGGGACAGCCTCCGCAACACCAAGATTGAGATCCAGGAGCTGACCAGGAACGTCCAGAGGCTGCGGACCGAGATCGAGAACGTGAAGAAGCAGGTGGGGGTTGGCCAGTGTCTCACGGGTTCCTCCTGTTTTCCCTCCAGTTTATGCCATGAGGATTTTCTAGCTGAGGGTGGGCAGAGGGAATTGAGAAACCAAATTTCTTCTCCACAGAACCATCATCTGCAGTCAGCCATCGCTGAGGCTGAGGAGAGGGGCGAGATGGCCCTCAAAGATGCCAGGAGGAAGCTGGAAGAGCTGGAATGTGCCCTGAGCAAGGACAAGGAGGAGCTGGCTCGCCTGCTGAAGGAGTACCAGGAGCTGCTGAACATCAAGATTGCTCTGGACGTTGAGATTGCCATGTACAGGAAGCTGCTGGAGGGAGAGGAGAACAGGTGAGACCTCCCATCATTGGCTGGGCTGTGGTTCTGTCCTGCCTTGGGTCAGATTAATCTTTAATCATCTCTTGCAACCCATTTAACATTGAAATCTCATCACTTTCCTTTTTTCCTACACATTTTGAAGCCCAAAACAGAAACGTGGTCCCCATGGGGAATACTTCTCAGGGGACTTGACTGATCTTATATGAAACAGGATATAAAAGGAATATTTGGGGAATTTCATGGAGTTTTGCTTCCAACCATATTAGATTAACAACTGATGTTCCTCTCCCTGCACAGGCTCTGCCTAGAGAACCCCTCCAACGTGAATGTCTGTAAGTGTTCACACATTGTTTTCTCTGCAGAATTACCTTTATCCTGGGTTTTGTGAGGATTCCCAGGATGTTGCCTGATGTTCAATGAGCCTCTCCCTCTCTTCCAGCTGTGGTGGGCAGAACCACCATGTCCGGAGGCAGATCTGGCAGCTTTGGAGCCAGCAATGGCCTGGGCGGAGGAGGAGTGTGCGTGGTTGGCAGTGGGAGCGTCATTGGCGGCAGCTGTGGTGTGGGAGGAGGGATCCTCAGCGGTGGCTTCTCCTCTGGGAGCGGGAGGATGTGCAGTTCTGCAGGTGGCAACTTCATGGCCGGGGGTGGCTCCTCCTCCGTGCGGAGATGTGTCACCACCACGACGGTCAAATCCTCGGGGGTCAAATACTGAGCCCTCACCTCTGTTCCCCCCAGGAAAAGCAGCACCTTCCTCTTCCTCCCACCAGCAGCACAGCCCCCTCCATCCCCATCAGTATTCAGGAGGAAACAAACTGTTTCCAGGGGAAATCTCCCCACCGTGAGATCAAAAATGAGACACATCCCTCTGGCCCAGCCTGGCCCTCGCTGAGCCCCTCTGGGGTGAAACACCTCCCTTGTGGGTCCCCGGCACTGCAGAGCTCCCTGGGGCTGCTGCGCCAGCTGAGGAGAAGCTTGTGGAAAACTGCTCTTTCCTGTCATTTTTTAGGGCCTGTGTTTCCCTCCCGCCCCGCACTGGTCCCCTGCATCCCGCTCCAGCTGTGTCAGGAGCCCACATGAACAGAAGGAAGGACATGATGTCCCATAGTCAGATTTAGGAGTGAGAAATGGGTCTGGAGTTGTCCACCTTCCCCAGGTGGAGTAATCTGGCAGCTTTAATGTTTTATGGATCCTTTTCCCTCCTCTCCTTCCCACCTGGAGCGTGTGTGGCCCTGTTGCCCCCTCTGTCGCGTGAATCTGCTGCTTCCTGCCAGCACCCTGGCCCCAGAGTCCTTCGGTACCAATAAACTGCAGAGAGATGAAGATATTTTTGTCTTGTCTCATCACTCAGTGCTCCCCAGGGGAGGGGAAACACGGGTTTGCCCTGGATCAGGGTGATCCCAGGACAAACACAGACTGAACAGGGAAAGAACTGAGAGCAGTCCTGGGAGAAGGAGCTGGGGGTGCCGGGGCTGAGAGCTGGACCTGCCCCAGCCCAGAGACCCCCGAGCCTGGGCTGAGCCCCAGCGTGGGCAGGGGGGAGGGGGGGTTCTGCCCCTCTGCCCCTGTGCTCAGGTGAGACCCACCTGCAGAGCTGCCCCAGCCCTGGGGCCCAGCACAGGGAGGACCTGGAGCTGCTGCAGAGATCCAGAGGAGGCCCCGGAGCTGCTCCAGGGCTGGAGCCCCTCTGGAGCCAGGCTGGGAGAGCTGGGGGTGCTCACCTGGAGAGGAGAAGGGAAAGGAGACCTTGGACCCCCTTCCAAGGGACTCCAGGAGAGCTGGAGAGGTGCTTGGAAAGGAAGTGATGGGACAAGAGGTGATGGCCTCAAACTGGAAAAGTGGAGAGTTAGATGGAATGCTGGGAAGGAATTCCTCCCTGTGAGAGTGGTAAGGCACTGTAGCAGATTTCCTTGAGATTGCCCCATCCCTGGAAGTGTCCAAGGCCAGGCTGGATGGGGCTTGGAGCAACCTGGGGTAGTGGAAGGTGTTCCTGCCCATAGCAGAGGGTGGAATGGGATGAGCTTTGAGATCCCATCCAACCCAAACCATTCCATGATCCTATTTTGAGCTGATTTAGATGACCTTGTGGGAATAATGTCAAGGTGTTTCCTTGAGCATCACCCTGAGAACTAGGATTCATTATTCCCATTTCAGGTTTGGGTTGGCTGGAGGTGGGTGGGGGCTTGGAGCAACCTGGTCTAATGGAAGGTATCCCTGCCCATGGCAGGGGTGGAACTGGATGGGCTTTAGGATCCCCTCCCACATCCTGTGATCATCTCGTTCCACCTCCTGCCACAGAGGAGTCTCCAGTGGGTGGCTGGAGCCAGAGTGAGGAAGATAAGTCCTCCCTTGGGCTGGCACAAGGATGAGCAGCACCCTCTGCCTGGCTGGCTGGGCTCTTACACTGGCACCAGCTCCTCGTCTGTGAGTGGTGGGAAGGTCTGACAACTCTGAGTGGACACAAATTACTCACAAAGAAAAAAAAAAAGCAGCGTGAAAGGATAAGCCAGAGCCCAGAACCTGCCATTAGAGCTCCAGGTTGCCCTGCCAGATTAGTCATTAGCCCTCTCCAAATTACATCGCATTGCAACCAAATTAATTTGATTAATGCTTGACTGGATTTTTCTGTAGCTCTGGGAGGCGTGAGAGGTGAATCAGCCCTGACTTCTCTGCAGTGTGTGTGTGTTATGAGGGGTGGAACCAGATGGGATTTAAGGTCCTTTCCAACTCAACCATTCCATGATTCTAGGATTGATCTGGTGCAGACAAAACATGGAAATGGATATCAATATTGTCAAGTCCTTGTCATTTAAATGAGCAAAATAAGGAAGAAATTACAGTTTCTATTTGAACCAGTGTTACTTTCCTGCTGTTTTTCTTATTTCCCCCCAAATTTCCTTCCAGTTCACCCTCCTGACTTCTGACTGGTATTTACACCAGGCTGCAATGTGCCTAATCCTCCTGTTTGAGTCAAAAGTTACATTTCTGATTCTACAATTCATAGGTTGGGATGGGAGAGACCAAGAAGTCGTGGCCCTCTTCCTTATCCCAGGGGACAGTTGGAAATCATCTCCTTCTCCCCCATCTCAGGCAAGAGTCCAGGGACAGGTATGTACCCAGCTGGTTTGAAGGTGGCAGACAGGACAGAGACCTCCAGCCTGCTGAAGCCCAGGAAGAAAAAGGTGCTGACGTCATCCTGCCAAAACCCACAGGCTTTTTCTGAGTTCCCTGAGTTTTTCCTGGAGAGGAGCCAAGAAGCGCTGGGGTTTATCTTTCCCGTCTGCTGCCCTCATGAAAAAGGGAGCTGAAGGGAATCGCTCAAGTGCATCGCGCTGGGATGAAAGGGTTGGGATCCCCTTCGCCCGCTCCGTGGGCACTCTGAGAGCTGCTGGGTCCCATCCAGGGATGCCAGGAAAGACACTAAGGGGCTGAAGCATGTCCAGAGCCAGGAACAGAGCTGGGGAAGGGCTGGAGCACAGGAAGAGTCTGGAGGAGTCCTGAGGAGTAGCTGAGGGAGTTGGGGGGGCTCAGCCTGGAGAAAATGAGGCTCAGGGGGAACCTACTCACTCTCCAGAACTCCCTGACAGGAGGGTGGAGCTGGGTGGGGGTTGGAGGGCAGGGAAATGTCACTGCTGCGCTGGGGTCAGGGCATGGGCTGTGCAGGATCTTTTGCTTTAGAACATGGGAAGAAACCAAATCGGTGCTGTGTTTTACGAGCTCCTCGAGAAATTACCCCAAGTGGTGTTCTATTGGCTGTAATTAGGGCTGTAATGAGTTTTTAATTGTTACTAATCATGTTTATGGTGGGAGGGCCTCGGGAGCTACCATGGTTTGTTCTCCCAGGTGGGTCATTGTGCAGACATGGAGGAGACTCCCTAGTTTGGGCTCGCTAGGGGGATGACGGTGGCCAGCTGGGGAGCAGGAAGTATTTGCTTTTATGAGAGGCACTGGTTTGTCACCTGGGAGGTCACCTCCCTCTGCACCCTCCAGACTGGGGTTTACCCAGCACACTTCCCCTGAGCAGCTGGAGTCCTTTGGGGCCTTGAGGATGGGACGATCAGGGGAGGGAATTGAGGAGCAGAGAGATTAAAGGAGGTTAAAAGCAGGGATCAGCATCCTTTGGTCCCTTATCTGCACTTCAAACAGCAACACCCCCAGCTCAGTTCTCTCACCTCCAACTTGACTTAAAAACAGCTCAAATACTCACTAGAAAACCCAAAACCCTCTGAGCTCCTCAAGAGAGACCAAAGTCAGCAGCTCATGGAAGCAGTGACCAGCATGGAGTATCTGGGCTTGGGAGGAGGTTTAAAACTCCTGTGGGCAAATACATTGACAAAGGTACCTAAAGCTGTGCAACTTCCAAAAAATTTTAGCTAAGGGGAGCTCTTCCCTTTGCTTTCCATGCTGGGCTCCTGATGTTTAATCCTGGATAATCCATCGCCTCCATTCCTGCTCTTTGGACCTGCCTTGGGTTCCTTGTGAGTGAATCCACTGCCAATCTCCAGGGGTGACTTGTGCCGGGATCCAGAGGAATCTGTGTCCCAGAGCATCATCTGCAGCTGTGCAGAACAATTTGGGCCCTTCATCTAATTAATATTCACCCCAGCTTTGCTTGGAGAGATTGAGCTGACATCTGAGCACTTTTCCTGCTGGACTTGGCCCCTGTTGGATGCTGACCCTGCTCCTCTGAACAAAACAGCTGCTCCCGCCCAGCGCCATGACCTGGATGGTGCCTGGGAATGTGGTGCCTCCCGCTCCCTCCCAGCCCTGTTCCTTCCAGAGCTGCCTCAGCTCCAGCTCGGACAGGTAGAGCTGGATTTGCACAACTTACAGCAACTACATCATCCACACCTGGTGCTGACAGAGACCATTCCTCCTCCTCCTCCTCCTCCCACCCATTTCAGTTGGGATGCTGGTGCTTCCCTGATCTTCATCTCCTTTCACACTCCCTAGTTCTGCCCTTGGAGTGGAATGGTATTCCATAGGGTTTACAGGCGCGACCCCAAAACCTGCATTATCTGACCAATTCTGTTGGAGCAGGAGTTGAATCAATTTTACCTCTCCCGTGACCTGAGGACTCATCTGGTCTGGGGGGGTGGCCATGGCCACAAAATGTCACAAAATGTCACTGGAAGGTTTGGAGCCTGAGCGAGGGAAAGTGTTGTTCTCTGACACACCTGAATCTGCTGGTGACCTCCAGGTGCTGCTGTGACACACCTGAACCTGTCAGTGACCTCCAAACCCCTCCTTGCTCACTGTCCTCCAGGTGCTGCTGTGACACACCTGAACCTGTCAGTGACCTCCAAACCCCTCCTTGCTCACTGTCCTCCAGGTGCTGCTGTGACACACCTGAACTTGTCAGTGACCTCCAGACCCCTCCTCACTCACTGTTCTCCAGGTTCTGCTGTGAAACATCTGAGCCTGTCAGTGACCTCCAGACCTCCCGACGCACCAGAATCTGTCCCTGTCCTCCACGTCCTGCTCTGACAACTGAACCTGCCCATGACCTCCAGGTGCTGCTCTGACACCAGAACCTGTCACTGTTCTCCAGGTCAATGACAAACTGACTTTCCCATAAGTTACGGGTCAGACTGAGATGGGAATTTCAGGTTGGGTACAAACCCACCGCTGTTTGAGGTCACGGCTCCAGCTGACAATCAAATCACAAAAAGGTGACAGGAGAAGAGGTGGGTTGTGCCCATGTTTGTGGTGGGTCTCTGTTGGGGAAGATGAAACAGGAAAACCTTGTAAATATGATTGCCTGACAAAAGATTTTGGGAATATGAAAACTACAGG
>NW_024581085.1:46008-58431 GCF_017639235.1 Corvus kubaryi
TCTTGGGCCTGCTCAGAGCTGAGTCAGGCAGCTCTGAGCAGTGCCCCCAATACCCACGCCCTTTACAATAAACCGACTGTGTCCCAAGACCTGCCTATAGAGATCTCTCCATTCGTCTCCGTCTCCGTCCCGACCGAACTCACCCTTAACCTACAGGTCTCTCTGCACTGGGGGTTCTCTGCTGAGTCTGATCCATTCACGGCTTGATTTGGGGCCAGAATCAGCTGAAATGGGAAGTGCTCTGTGTGTCAGCCTTGGACAAGGACCTCCTGCCAGTCCTGGGGGCCTTGGAGCTGCCTCCCTCCCTCCTCCCCCACAAAACTTCTCTCTGAATGAGTTCTCCCATTTTTGGTGGGGCTCTGCAGGTGTTTGTGACCCCCTGTAGTAAAGGTTGGGCTGGCGGCCAAGGAGCTGAGCCCTTCACCGGGATTGCTTTCCATGGGGCATCCTCTGGGAAATCCATTCCAGGGCCTCCTCACCCTCCCAGGGAACAATTCCTTCCCAATATCCCATCCATCCCTGCCCTCAGGAAGCCATTCTCTGTGTCCTGTCCCTCCATGCTTTGTCCCCAGTCCCTCTCCAGCTCTCCTGGAGCCCCTTTAGGCACTGGAAGGGGCTCTGAGCTCTCCCTGGATCCTTCTCCTCTCCAGATGAGCACCCCCAGCTCTCCCAGCTTGGCTCCAGAGGGGCTCCAGCCTTTGGAGCAGCTCCGTGGCCTTCTCCAGACTTGCTCCAGGTCCTCCCTGTGTTGGACAATGCTCTCAGGCCCATGGTGGAATTTTTGGGATTCTCCTAGTCAAGGCCAGGAGTTGGACTTGATATCGCTGTGTGTCCCTTCCAGAACTCAAGATATTCCCTGATTCTACACCTGTCAAAGCCCTTTAATTGGCCTTCCCCAGCCCATGCTCAGACCTTTCCCTCCCCAGGCAGGAGATTTACTCTGGAACCATCTGAGTTTTGGTGCTTTTTGTGCAGCTTTTTCTGCACCTGCCTTCTTGTCCCATGGCTGTTCCTGCTGCTGCTGCTGCAGAGGAAACGACAGCAATTCGGATCCATCAATAGAGGGGTTTACTCAATTGATCACAAAGTATCGTCTTGATTGGGCTAATTATGGGCTTGGAGTGCAGCCCCGGTGGAACTGGGTGTGGTCACCCTCCTGCTGGTGACGCTACCCCGGGAAGGCAGCAGTGGACCCACTTCGCTGCGAGGTCGGTAATCACCTTGTTTACCAGATTTGGAACATCTGCCAGAATTATCTCCAGCTGTTTCAACTTCCTGTGGGACAGGATGTGATTAAAATCGTTCTCAACTCACACAACAGCTTTTGAAGCTGCTGAACACTCTCAGACGCTTCTTTACCTTGGGGGCCTAGCTAAGAGGTTCCTGAGGTTCCAAACCCCTGGAGAGGCCATTCCTGAGAGCTCTGATTGCTGGGTCACCTGGAGGTCCTCATCAAAATCCTGCCCTAATAGAAATAAAAATCAGTTTATATCATGACTGCCACATCCATTGACCATTTTTCTGCTGAGAAACGGGTGCACACAGATAAAAATCTCATGTCGCCCTGTGCTTTTAACCTGGAGTTCAACCCAGTTTCCTCCTCATCCTCTTTTTTCCCCCTTATTTTAATTTTTTTTTCTCTGCAGGTTGTACCTTTCGTCCTCCACCTCCTCCTCCTGAAACCCTTTGGAGATTTTCTCTCAGCCTTATTCCAGCACCTCCCGCCTGAGCCAGAGGGCATCAGCTGTGTGTGGAGGCACCGGGACACGATCAGCCTGTCGGAGATCTCAGGGATCAGAGGCTGATATTTGGCATTAGCCAATTAAGCAAAAAAAATTAATGAGCTTCTCCTTCATCCACTTGCCACCATTGTTAATAGTAACAGTAATAGAAAAATTAATTCAGTGTATTCACAAATTATATTCAATTTAATTCATAAACTTTCACATTATTGTCAGGGAAAGAGGAGATTAACCAATATCACAATTATGTTGTTATTTTCTGAATTGATGATTTAATATCAAGGGTGTTATTGAGGACATTATTGGCTTGTTTACCTTCCTGTCAACCCCAAATCACAAACCATTTATTAAAAGAGATTAAAAGAGCCATCAGTCCCTTGTTAACGGGATCACAAGTTAAAGTCAGATTTCGGGTTGTTGGTCTCTAAATGAGCCTCCCCAGAGCCCCCCTCCCTCAGAAACACAATGCCTGGACTGTCTGACCCTGGAGCTGGTGGCCTCCCTCTCCACCCTGGGTCGAATCTGCCCTGCAAGCTCCCTGTGGCCTCCTCAACGTCAAAATTCCAGTCTGAAGCCATCGCCAGGGCATTTCACCTTTTCTTCTGCAGAAACCACCAGGTTTTTGACATTTCTCTTCCTTCGTCCTTTCAGAGTCTTCTGCCTTTGCTGACCACAGGGAAAGGTTGTGGCCATTCCCTGCACAGATGTTTCTGGATCTGGGGAAGCTCTTCCTGCTCTTTGAGGGCTTTCCAGCCCTTCCCACGCTGATCTCCTTTGCTTCTCTCACTCTCATTGGATCTTGGACTTTATTCCAACCTCGCCCAGGTTGTTCTGTGCCACCTCAGAGATCCTGATCTCCACTTCATCTACTTGTGTCCTCCTTCCCCTACAAACAAAATTCCTCTGTGGCAGCAGAGTCGTTCCCCCTGGTCTGGAATTCCGTGGTCCATCGGCCTCTTCCTTCCATTTGGAGCAGCTCCTGATGGAGTGACCCAGTGATGGGTCCTGTTCCTCCTTATCTGCCCTGTTTGGAGCACTGCGCCCTCCCCTCCCTCCACTCCTGCCCTGGATCCTGCCCATTCCAATGGAGCATTTCCATAAAGCGCTGCTGCTCAACCAAGGCAAGAGAAGATGTCCCCCCACCAAAACCATTCCCAACCACCTGAGCTCTGTCTGTCTGCACAGGACAAATCCCTTCCATTTAGGGCCTTCCTAAACCCTCTCCAGTAACTGTTTTCTCACCAGGAAACTTCACTACTTACCACAAAGTCTTGAGAATTCATGGAATTCTAAACATTCCCAGATAGAGGAATGTTCAGAATCAAGGAAAATCAGAGGGATTTTTTCCTGTGGTTTAATAGCAACTTCCAGTCTCACCCAGCTCTGCGTGCAGGAAACTCCATCTGGTCTCCCTGTCCCCTAAATGATGAATGTGGGATCCACTTTGGAATATCTGTATCATTAGGACAATATGTTCTTGCAGCTGGGAAACCTCAGGCTTAAAATAGGATAAACTTTGGGAGAGAACCAACATTTCATCTCTTGTTCTGCAAAAATCATGAGGTTTTTGACATTTCTCTCCTTTTTTTTTTCTCTTCTCCAAGTTCTTGCTGCCTTCGCTGAGCACAGGGAGAGGTTGTGCTTATTCCAGGGAAAGAGGGGGGGAGAAAAAGAAAGTCTGCGGGCTAAAGGCATTTTTATGAGTGTGTCTGTGTCATTCCAGCCCCAGTTCCAAGTGACTGAGGACCCTAATTATGCAGGAATTTAGGAAGCTGGAGATCAGGACCTCTCTCAGTGCTCATTTATCTCCTTCATTGGGACAGTTATTAAATTTAAATACTGGATTTATTCATGTGCTACTGTACGGCTCTGACAGTACTTCTTTAATAGTCAGAGGTGCATTGATATCCTTATTTATTCACTCTGCCTGCCAGTGGGGTTTTTAGAGATCCTTTATTTATATTTAGGATCTGGTTTTCAACCAGACAACCACAGGATTTTAGCAATTTTAGGGTTTGTGTTTTCTGTAGTTACTTTTTCCCCCTTTTTCTTTTAGTTCTTTTTATTTTTATTTTCTATAGAGTTTATGGCTGCCTCATCTCTGGTCATGGAGAGGTTGGATGGGGCTTGGAGTGACCTGGTCTGGTGGAAGGGAGACCTTGGAGCCTCTTGCAGGGCCTAAAGGGGCTCCAGGAGAGCTGGAGAGGGACTGGGGACAAGGCATGGAGGGACAGGACACAGGGAATGGCTTCCTGAGGGCAGGGCTGGATGGGATATTGGGAAGGAATTGTTCCCTGTGAGGGTGAGGAGGGCCTGGAATGGATTTCCCAGAGGATGCCCCATTCCTGGAAGTGTGCAAGGCCAGGTTGGACAGGGCTTGGAGCAGCCTGGGATAGTGGAAATTGTTCCTGCCCACGGCAGGACTGGATGAGCTTTAAGGTCTCCCAACCTAGAGCATTCCATGACCTTATTTTGAGCTGGTTTTGATGATCCTGTGGGCATGTCGAGGCATTTTCTTCAGTATCAGCCTGAGAACTGGGATTTATTATTCCCATTTAGGGTTTGGGTTAAGGTGGACAGAGGTGGATGAGAGTGGTGGAGTTTGGCAGGTTCCTGCCCCAGTTGTGCTCAAAAAGCTCCAGTTTGGGTCTGTCTCTGAATTTCTGGATGTTTCCAACATGACCATCCTGGTTCTCTCCTGGTTCCCTTTTTGTCCACAAAAAGTGTCATTGTCTCAGAGGCTTTTCCAGGTGGGAGAAACTTCCCCACCTTCCCCGCCTGCCCCAGAGACTGTTCCAGATGGGGGGAACAACATGAGGGCCCTCAGTGCCTGCTCCTACAGCTGCACAAGTGGCCCAGGCAGACAATTTTAATGGATCAAGTTTTGGAATGGAATTTAAATTTATCCTTAAAGTCCCCAAGACAAAGAGCTAGGTTGACCCTGTGGTCATAACACCCTGATCCCATGAAAATCCATCTCCCTGGGAAGGATGATGGATGAACCTGTGATCCCTTTGTCCCAGCTATGTCAGAAAGAGGAAGAAATCACAGGAAGCTTCCCCTTCATCCGCAGGATGCGTGGACACCTCTTGGGATGCATCCCTGTTTCTGGAGCCAGCTCGACAGGTCCAGGTGTGGTTGGGATGTGCTGCCAAGGCTGATCCGGCGCCACCTCCGATCACAACAGCTGCCCACACTCCGGATTATGGCACGTGGGGTGGGATGGCTGCTCTCCTCCCGCCGGCTCGGAGCTCCAGCTGCCCTAGAAAGCTCAGAATTCAAGCCTGGTTCGCTCAGCTGCTGCACAGGGCACGACATTGGGATGGACACCTCTCTCACTGGTGTTCCACAGGGAGCTGTGGGTGCTCACTCTCCAGGGTCACAACACTTCCTTCCATGATCCATGGGGATTACCTGGAGTGCTGCCCAGTGCAGCTCTGGAATGAGGCGCTTGTAAAGTGGGAAGAGGAGGGGGGTAGAGGGCAATGGCATCGGAGCCAGCACCAGCCCTTCAGGATCATGGAATCATTTAGGTTGGGATCACGAAGCCCAGTGATTCCCTTGGCACTGCCAAGGTCACCCCTGACCATGTCCCCAGGTGCCACATCCACAGATTTCTTGGACACTTCCGGGGCCGGGGACTCCACCCCTGCCCTGGGTAGCCATGCCAGAGCTGGACACCCCTTTCCAGGAAGGAATTTCCCCCAGTATCCAACCTAAACCTGGTACAACTTGAGGCCATTTCCTCTCATCCTGTCACTCATGACCTCGGAGGAGAGTCCGACCCCCACCTGGCTCCAACCTTTCCAGTCTCCTTCAGGAATTCCCTCCCCTCTCCTCCGCTTTTAAAATCCTGGTAATTGCACCATGTTTTAAGGTTCACCATAATTAATTCCTGCAGGAAACAGAATTCTCAATCCAAATCAGATTTTTATACAGATTTATAAAAAGGGGGGATTCAGCTGGAAATCTGGTTGAATTTCTTCGGGAAATGTAGATAATGAGTAAAATTTAGTTACAAAATTAGCACAGAAGGAAGGTCTGAGATACTGGTTGGCTGTTCCCGGTGTAAGGTGAGGTAGAGGATTTTGGTAGGGAAAAGTGGATTTCTCAGCTGTTTTCCTGGAAAACACTGTGTTTCCTTGTGAGAAAAGCCTCACTGAGCATCCAAAGTCTTGTCCAGCTTGAGATATTCCAGCTGTTTTAATAACCTCTAGCTACAAACCCCTAATTTAGGCGATTTATGAGGCACTTTCCAAATGGAGCCAGAATTGCCCAGCCCTGACCACAGAACCTCTGCATAACAGATGGATTCCCAGCCTGGCTTCCTCCAGCTGCTTTGGGAGGAAGAGGATCCTGCCAGGTGAAGTCCAGCTCCTCCTAAAGTCGTGTAGGGGACAAAGAGGAGGTTCTTCCCATGGGGAAGTGGTTCCAGAGGTGGTTTTGGAGGAACCAGATCCCAGTGTCTTCTCAAGAAATTAATCCAGGCTGGAGATTCCAAGTGGTGCTGCCAGCAGCAGGATTTGGCTCTCAAATGCTTTTCCATATGTCCATGGCCACTGAATGTTGGAAAGGTGGAGTCTGGCACAGAGATGGGGAGACGGATGCATCTTCCCCATTAGAAGCAAAAGTTGCTCTTGGGATATTTTGGGAATGAGAGAAGAACAGGAATGGGAAGCAAAAGGTGCAGTAGGTGCTCCTGGTGATGTGGTGAAGGGAGGTCAGACGCCCCCAAGGCCCACCAAGGTCTTGTGCCCTTTGAAATGCCAAAAGAGGTGGGGAAATACGGGAGAGAACGGGCTGTGGGATGAGCAGGGGTAACTTAATTACGGATGGAGGCTAATGAGATAAGGAGATCCGTCAGCAAAGCTCATGAGTCAGGCAGGATTTGGGGAATTTCACAACTGCCCCACCGGTGTTGGTGTTTATCTGACCTCTCCGGTCAGCCATTAATTGCTGCCTGATGAACCAAACCCAATAACAACATTAGAGACCTGCTAATTACCACGGAATGGAGATGAGCTCCTCCAAAACATATAAAGGAGAACTTCCATACTCCCCCGGAGTAGCTGAGGATCCTTCAATCTGATTTCTCCTCCTGTTTCACTACCTCCTCCACTGGCTTTCCCACCTGGAAGTGCTGCCATGAGACGATATTTCTCCAGATATGGGGAAGGGAGTTTCAGTTCTTCTTCTGCTCACTGCGGGACCTTGGGAGGTGGAGACAGGAGATTTGGAGGGTTTGGGCAAGGGTATGGCAGCAGGAGCCTCCACAACCTTGGAGGGTTCAGGAATGTCTATACTGGTGGAGGCTACGGAGGAGAAGGAGTAGGATATGGGAGATGCCTTGGGTTTGGTGGCTGGAGACAACCTGAGAGGGGCTTTGGTGGAAGAGGATATTTCGTGGGAGCTTTTCAAGGTGGTGAAACAGGGCTTGGTGGCACCTACAGAGGAGTTTCAGGCAGGGAGGTGCTCGGAGGAGGTCTTGGAGTAGGGGAACAAGGGGCTGGACAGGGATTGGGACAGGCTGGAGTTCTCCGAGGCATTGAGGAGGTCCATGTCAACACCAACCTGCTGAGGCCAATACAGCTCCAGGTGGACCCTGAGTTCCAGCGAGCGCGCTCGGATGAGAAGGAGCAGATCAAAGCTCTCAACAACAAATTCGCATCATTCATCGAGAAGGTGAGTCCTGGCTTCTGTTTGTCCTGTTATCTGTGAAGGGGGGAGGTACAAGGTGGGTGTGAGTCACGGGGACACTTTTATGTTCCATCTTCTCCCTCCAAAAATCTCAGCACTGGCTGAATTCCTGCAGGCTGGTGTGAAGCTCCCGATGGGCCACTGTAAACGCTGCTGTGTGAATCACTTTTTGCCCCGGGATAAAGATCTTGGAGTTGTCTTTTGTGGCAGGACAATAAACTGCTGGGATGTCACCAGCACATTGACTCAGTCCTCTTTTGAGGAAAGGGGTTTGCTGGGAATATATATCCCTATATTCCGGTGCCTGGAGGTTGTTGATGCCAGCAGGAAAAATGGGTGATGGACTTGGACATCTTGATGAGTTAGTATTTTTTTTTCTCAAGCAAAGCCAAACCTTGTAAGAGGAGGCTGTTTTAGTGCCTCTTCTTGCAGAGGGTTTGCACTTGCCAGAAATTGCAAGTGAATTCAATTTCTCTGAATTATTGAACAAGTCACTCCTTGGTTTGGAAGCCCTGCCCTCTTCTAGGTGGTCCATCTTCACCTTTTTTGTGACTTTCCATCTCTCCACTTTTGTCTTCTCTTCTGCTTCTTCTCAAACCAGGCACGAAAGCTCTTCCACCCCGGTGGTATCTAGGAGGTGTCTCTGCCTCTACTTCTCTCTGTTACATGTGGAGACTTCAGGGTTTACCTGTTTTACCAAACAGGAGGTGCTGGTTACACTCAGGAGGTTTAAGATTCCATAGTCCTGAAAAATCAGTGTGTCTGTGACTTTTTCTTTCTCTCCCAAACTTTTGGGTGTCCAGGTTATCACCTGGTCAATATTATAGAAATCGTGGAGTGATTTGGATTGGAAGGTACCTTAAAGCTCATCCAGTTCCTGCCATGGGCAGGGACACCTTCTACTGGACCACTCTGTTCCAAGCCCCATCCAACCTGCCTTGGGCACTTCCACGAATGGAACTGCGTTCCCTTCCAGGTTCAATGTCTGGAGCGGCAGAATCAGGCACTCTTGGCCAAGTGGGAACTTCTGCAGCAGCAAAGCTCTGGCCCTGAGGAGAGCAGGAACATCAACAACTTCTTCCAGTCCTACATCAGCAACCTGCAGCGGCAGCTTGAGACGCTCCAGAGCCAGAAGGAGCAGCTGGATCCCGAAGCCTACAACATGCTCCGGCTTGTTGAGGATTATAAAAACAGGTGAATGGTCACAAATATGGGAAAACAGGTGCTGGGATTTTCCCAGGTGATGGTCACTGTGGCCTTGGATGGAAAAGCTCAGCTTTGCATCTGCAGGAGTTTGGAGTCTCTTAGCTCCACTCTGCTGCAGGTGAATTATGGGGCTTGTCTTTGATGCCGGAAGAGTTTGGTGAGGGTTGAACTCCCAAAAATGAGAGGAAAATCAAAGTTTGTGATGATCTCTTCCACTCCTTTTCCTTCCCAGACTCCTCCTCTCCTTTCTCCTCTCTAGCAGTGAGTGATCCAGGATTCCACTTGTGGGGCCCTGGTGGGGAGGGACAGAACTGAGCTTGGGGTCAGGTTGGGAAGAGTTGTCACCTTTTCTGCCTTAGATAATTTATGTCCATCCACAGCTCTGAAAAATGGGAAGTTTAGTTCAGAATTACTAAATTTAGGGCTGATCTGTATTGACCCCATTTTTTGGGCTGTTTTAGTGCCTCTTTTTGCAGAGGGTTTGCACTTGCCAGGAACTGCAATTGCAGTAAAATGAAAACTCAACACATTCAATCTTTGGGTGATTCCATTGTTTACTGATTGACTTGACTTAAAAATTAAGATAGATAATGAAAGATAATGGATAGATTAATTAAACAGATTAATTAATAATAGATAATAGATAATAATCTACCTCCTTCTTTCCCCCAGATTCGAGGAGGAGATCAACAAACGCACGTCCAAGGAGGAGGAGTTTGTGGAGCTTAAAAAGGTGAATTAACCTGAGACCCTGAGCAAAATCAATGCCTCAGAAATAAAACATTATCTGAGTGGTTGCCAAGGTTTTCAAAAGCTGCAGTTTTTGCTGAGCTTTGTCTAATTTTAACTGAAGTAACTGAAAAGCAGAACAAGACTGAGGAGGAATTATTTCCTGTAGAGAATGAATCGGTCCTTTGTAGGACAAATATCTAAAAAGTGCCGGTTTTTCCTATTCATTGAATCTCAATCCAGGTGGAATATTGTTATTATGTTAAATAATGTCTGTAGATGGCTCGGAACTATCTGAGAAGAGAGTATTTAGGCAACTTTTTATTAGAAGAATGAATAAAAATGGTGTTCTCCCATTTCTCATATTCCCTGGGAACAGATTTATTGCTGCAGTTGTCGTACCCATTTCCCAGCCAATTTTTTCATCTTACTTTCCCTTTGTTCCTGTTGCTTTTCAAATGAAATCTGAGATCCATGGGCAGTTATTTGATCCCAGGAATTAAGGTTTTATGGAAATACCCCAAGAACTGCACTTCAGTGGAGCATTTGGATCAACAAAATGCAAATATTCCAATGGTTTTTGTTTTTTATTTTACAGGAACTGGATAGTGCATACATGGGAAAAATGGAGTTTGATGTCCGGGTGGATATCCTGAGGCAGGAGCTGGAGTTCCTCCGGTGTTTATATGAAGCCGTGAGTGATTAAAATCTTACTCTCAGGTCTTGAAGGACATGTCTTCTGGCGATTCCCAGAAATTTTGCTTGGGTGCGAGTTTTTGGCCTGGAGAATTAATTATCCTTGGCCTTTGCTGAGTGAAAAGGATTCAAAGTCCCAAAGGCTGGAAGACCTTGAAAATTACAATTGGGAGGGTACAGTGGTACCTGGGTGCTGCAGGTGGAGAAATTCCAGTGGGAAATTGGCCACAAGGTCTCATTTTTTCCTCATAAAGGTCTGGATTGATCACAAGGACTGTTAAAATCCCTAACATGGTTTTCCATGCAGGAGCTGTCCCAGCTGCAAACAGTTGTTGGGAACACTGACATCATTGTGTCCATGGACAACCACAGGGAGTTGAACATGGATGGAATCATCGAGGAGGTCAGGCAGGAATATGAGGGGATGGCCCAGAAGAGCACAGCTGAACTGGATGCCATGTACCAGGGCAGGGTGAGCGGACACTGGGGAAACAGGGACACAAATCTCCTCGTTGGAAAAGAAACCAAACATGTGTTGTGTCCTCTTTCCATCAGTACCAGGACCTACAGAACATGTGGGTGAATCAACGAGAGCAGCTGAGGAACAGTCACCAGGAAATTCAGGAACTCGCCAGGCAGATCCAAAGACTCCAACCAGAAATTGAAATTGCAAGGAAAAGGGTAAAGCTGATACTTTCCAGCAGGACTAAGTGATTTAATGATCCTTTTCCATGGGATCTTAGTGCAGTGTGAGGCAGCCAGTCCTTTGGAGGCAAACATAGGGATGAAGTTTTCTCTTCCAAAAGATGCAGATTTAGGTTTTTGGGATCTATATTGGGGTTTAATTGTGTTAATTTATCCAGTCTGATGTATTTTTGGTGTTCTGTCATTGAGGAAAGCCTTTTGATTTCCAAGGAATGCCAGGAGGGTTTGAAAATGATGGGATTTTGGGGGTTCTCCTGTGCTGGGCGATAAAGTCCTCCCCACAGAGGGGACATGATCACGTTCCCTTTGCTCCATCTGCAGAATTCCAGCCTCCAAGACTCCATTAAAGATGCTGAGCACCGTGGGAGCTCGGCCATCAGGGATGGCCAGAAAAAGCTCCAGGAGCTGGAAAACGCCCTCCAACAGGCCAAGGATGACCTTTCTCACCTTGTCCATGATTACCAGGAGCTCCTGAATGTAAAGCTGGGCCTGGACATCGAGATCGCCATGTATCGATCACTCCTTGAGGAGGAGGAGAACAGGTGGGGGCAAAATCAAGTGGGTGAAACACCTGGACAAAGCAGCGTGTCTGTGGATTTGTCACTGGGATCTCTGGAGTGGATTGGGCCTGGGAGGAGTCACCTTTCTGTGGATCATTGATAAAGCCTAACCTGAATTTTAATTCTGATTGTATTGGCTGCTTTACCTCAATGTCACTTTTCCTCCACAGGATCCAGGAAGGATCACTGGCCACAATCTGTGAGTATCCCAAGGATTTTCTCTGGGTTTTTTTAAGGAAACTGTTCCTACTTTGTGGTCTTAACATCATTGGAACAAACTATCCGAGCTCCCATCTTAATTCAGGAAGGGATGCAAAGGGGATTTTGTGAATACACATTAATATAACAACTGACTTTAGAGTTATCGGCTAATTCCCTCCACATTTGGAGGAAATGGGAAACACCTCATTTAATCCATAGGTCTGCTTGATGCAGGGCAGAAGGGAAGGAAATAAAAGCTAGTCCTAAAATTTGTGGAATAGTTGAGGAAGCTGAAGGAGAGAGAAAAACAGTCTTGGCCTTTGTAAATGATGGGCTGCACTGAGTGCTCATGGGTGGAATAAGACATAAATTATGTTTTAAAAAAAGCTGAAAAGCCCAGAAAAATGAGAAAATATTCCGTAGGTTGATCTCTACTAACAGAGATTCTTGTTGCTCCCTTCAAAGATAAGTCCATGACCACCATGCTTAAACCAGTCTGGCTCAGACTTTTTGGGGGTAAAAAGAATAAATTGAACATAATTTCCATTTCTTGCAGGTGTCATTGACCACAATTCCAGAGCTCCTGGAGTCTTTGGAGGCATAAAAAGTGTGAAGGGGGGAATGAGCTCTGCTGGTACCAGCGGGAGCGGAGTGAAAGGGCCGATCTCTGGAGGGGGAAAAGGTGGATCCAGCTCTGGTGGGAGTGGGTCCATCTGTGGAGGGGGAAAAGGTTCAGGATACAGAGGAGGAGGAAGCTCAGGTGGTGGAGGTTCCATGTCCAAGGGTAGCAGCAGTTCGGGAGGGTGGGGGTCCAGCTCTGGTGGAGGTGGTTCAAGTTATGGAGGTGGAAAAGGTTCAGGATATGGAGGAGGAGGAAGCTCTGGAGG
>NW_024581085.1:58441-58617 GCF_017639235.1 Corvus kubaryi
AGTGGAGGCTCCATGTCCAAGGGCAGCAGCATCTCTGGAGGTGGAGGGATGAGCTCTGGTAGTGGTGGGACAAGTTATGGAGGAGGGAAAGGTTCAGGATATGGAAGAGGAAGTTCAGGCAGTGGAGGTTCCATGTCTGGAGGTGGCCAGAGCTCCGGTGGTTATGGATCGAGCTC
>NW_024581085.1:58627-73677 GCF_017639235.1 Corvus kubaryi
GGAGGTTCCGGCTATGGAGGGAGCTCAGGATATGGAGGTGGCTCTGGTAGGAGAGGATCCATCTCTGGAGGTGGAGGAAGCTCAGGCCATGGAGGATCCAGTTATGGCAGTGGTGGATGCATTGGGGGGGGAGAAGGGGCCTCAGGGTGTGGAGGAGGGTCAGGATATGGAGGAGGCTCTGGATATGGGGGAGGCTCAGGGTACGGAGGAAACTCTGGTTATGGGGGAGGCTCAGGGTATGGAGGAAACTCTGGATATGGGGGAGGTTCAGGCTATGGAGGAGGAGGAAGCTCCATCTCTGGAGGCTGGGGATCGAGCTCTGCTGGCACCTGCAGCCCTGGCAGTCGGGGGGAAGGAGGTTGGGATTGCTCCGGAGGGGACAGTTTTTATGGAGGAGGGACCTGTGGAGCCAGGACATCCAGCTGCAGAGATGGGACTGAGGAAGGCGGGTCAGGAGGAGGGTGCTCTTCTCCAAGACTGGGTTACTGGTCTGCCTATGGAAGTGGCTCAGGTTCCTCTGGAGATGCTGCCCACAATTAAAACTTGGATGCAAAATCTCACCAGTGGAATGGGATGAAGCCGTTCCTCATTGTCGGGGGCAATGGGGCTTTCTTGCTGTCACCACTGGTCTGGATGGGCTGAGCTCTCCTGCACAGCCACCTCTGGACTCTCCATCCCGCTTCTCTGCTGGATGCTGATTTTGTGACGGTGTCTCTTCCTTCCTTGGGCTTTCTCAGGGCTTTTCATCCCAGGCTGTTTGGAACCTCTGTCCTTGGCAACTAAAAGCTTGAAACCCTGTCTGGTGTGTTTGTTTTGGTCTGAGGGAGGGCCGGACTCTGATGTCTCTGATGATATGTTTGATAGAAGTTTCCATATAAATGAGTTCATGGAAATCCAATCCAAGCACAGGAAAAAACTGGAAAAAGCTAAAAAGTGGAAGAAGGTGACTGGAAACGAATGACAATTGCAGATTGTCTGCTGTGAAAAGGGGGTTTAGGGCCAAGCCCTTTTAGGTCTGGTCTGACCAGTCAGCCAGGAAACATGGCTACACCTTGGATCCATCATTCCCTCCAGGAGTCGCTCATTAAATAACCTGGGGGCGGATCCCCTGTGTAGATTTTCTTTTGGCACTGCAGCTGCAGATGAAGAAAGGAGCAGAAAGTCTGGGAATAACAAAATCTCATCTCACTTTTGGTCCCATTTTCTGCCTGCAGTCCCAAGTTAAGGTGAGATGGGGTGTACCCGAGCAAACCTTTCTTGGCCAACATCTGATTTTGGGGTTGTCCTGTGCAGGGTCATGAGTTGGACTTGATGATTGTTGTGTGTCCCTTCCAACTCAGGATATTCCATAATTCTGTGATCTTATTCAGTGGTGATTTTCATCACAGGAGGCAAAATTTCTCCCAGAACCTCCTTAAAGTCCAATCAAAAGCTCTAACAAAGCACAGAGCAGCTGATTTTACCTCAAAAGTTTGTTCAAGAAGCTCAATTTAATTATGTCACCCTTGTTTAGCAATACTCCACTGAGATAACTGGAGCATCCCAATCCCATTGGGAATATTTCATGTTCTTTCCCCTGTTGAAGGGAAGGAAGATCCTCTCTTTTGGAAATAATTCCAGCTGTGAAGAGTCCTGGGAGTGGCAGGAGGGTGAGGGGGAGAGACACAGATTTTTGGGAAATCAACTGTGGAAACCCTTTTGCAAAGGGCTGTAGAGCCACAAAAATGACCACAGAATGTCAATGGAATTATGGAACCATTTGGATTGGAAGTGACCTTTAAAGGTCATTTTCCTTCATCGTGGGCTCCAAGAGAGCTGGAGAGGGACTTGGAAAGAAGTGATGGGACAAGGGGTGGGTTAGGGGATGGAAGAGGGGAGGGTTAGGTGGGGCACTGGGAACAAATTCTTTCCTGTGTGGGTGGTGAGGCCCTGGAGTGGATTTCCCAGAGGATTTCCTATCCTTGGAAGGGTCCAAGGCCAGGTTGGATGGGGCTTGGGGCAGCCTGGGAGAGTGGAAGATGTCCTTGCCTGTGGCAGGGGGTGGAACAGGATGAGCTTTAAGGTGCCTCCCATCCCAATGCATTCCATGATTCCATGTGGAGCCACAAAGGGCTGAATCAAACCCTCACGGCAAAGTCTGGAAGCACTTTGGAATCTCTGCGTGAAGGGAGCTCCAGACATCGTATTTCAGTCAAAAATGGGTCTCACCTGGGTTCAGCTCCATGGCTCCCAAGAGGCTTCAGGATCCAGGTGAAACCTCAGGATCCAGAGGAAAACCACTCTGCATCATCACAATCCTGTTTTTATCCAAGGGATTAGGCTTTAACTCAGGCACAACCTTATTTTTTATGATAAAAAGTGGAGTAATTCTGCACAGTCCAGAGGGTCACAGGGCTTTGATCAGATTATTAATAAAAAGGATTAATAATGCAAGTATATAAATAATTTTAAATTATCTGATTAATAATAAAACATTTTATTAATAAGATAAATGATAATTAAAGTATTCAGTATAATAAATGTAAAATAACATCTAATATAATAATAAAAGTATTCAACATAAAATATTAGAGTAATAATATAATTATCTAATCAATAATATAGTTATCAGATTAATAATAAAATATTAGATTATTGATTAAATATTTGTTTAATATTAGACTAATAATAAAATTATCAGATTAACAATGCAAATACTGGATTACTAACGAAAATATCAGCTTAGTAAAAAAAATTGGATTTATGATAGAAATATCTGATTAATAGTAAAAATATTTTATTAATAATAAAAATATTTTATTCATAAGAAAAAGACGAGTGCTGTGCTCAGGCCTGAGGGTTTTTTACTGATCCCTTTTGTGGTGTGAAAGGACAAAAAGGAAGAAAATCAGTGAGAAAAGGGCACTTTTGGAGGCAATTGCAGCGTCCTGTTCATGCCTCTCCCTGGGAGGGGATGAGTCACCCGCTGGGGATCAGACACAGCGGCTGCTCCAGGTGACACCAGACTTCGGAGCTTCCAAGGGGAACTGGGAGCAGCAACTGGGAACCCCCGAGGGGGTTCAGTGCTGTTTACACACTCAGAGGATCCCAGGTGCCGCAGGGGAGGCTTGGAAGGGAATTTCCAAACCTGTTCTGCTCATCAGAGGAGCCGTCAAGGGCTCCCCAGTTTCTGGAGACGCATTCCAGCACCTCCTTCCACATCCAGTTGTCCCTGTTGGAGTAGGAGGGGAAAATCTCATCTGGCATTTGGGCTGCCGAAAAATACTGTATTGTTTAGTGTTTATTTAGAGCGGTTCCTTTCCTCCAGCAGCTTTTGATCCAGCTCCTGCTGGTTCTGCAAGGAGAGCATCTGACCCAGTTTAGGTCTTTGGACCACATGGATTTAAGACCAAGACCAGATTTCTGGGTTTTGGACACAATTAAGTTCAAGGTCAAGTTTCAGATCTTGAGACCACAAAAACTTGAGACCACAAAAACTTGAAACCACAAAAAGACCAACATGAACATTTACGTCTTTGGACCACACCAGTTTGAGATCAAGGTCAAATTTAAGGTATTTGGACCACAAAAATTTAAGACCAAGGCTAAATTCCAGGGTTTTGGACCACAGAGACCTAAGACCAAGTCCAAATTCCAGGTTTTCAGACCACACAAATTTAAGACCAACACCACCATTCAGGTGTTTGGACCACAGAAATTTAAGATGAGGTTGAGTTCATTGGACGATTTAGATTTGAGCTGGGGTGATAAAGTGGATTATTTTCTTTCCAGCACCAAAGCACATTGAAAAATATGTGTAAAACATAAAAAATAGGTGCAGTGTTGATGTTTCCACAGCCATGTCCACTGCTGGTTCCTCATTGGCTCATCCCTACGTTCAAAGAACAACAGAATCATTGAATATCCTGAGCTGGGTGGGACCCACAAGGATCACCCAAGTCCAGCCTCTGTGTCAAATGTCAATTCGAGATCGCCCACAAATTTTTTGATGGAAAATGTCATGAGAGTGACTCCATAAGGCTGCAGACATTTTGAGTGTTGGTGTTCAGGGGCTGAGCTGAAGCCATGGGAAGAAGAAGATCAAAAGAAGAGGCCCTCGGCTGATGTCTTGGGATGTGTTTTCCATCACCACCAGGCTGTGAATGCCAAGAGAAGGAGTTTGCTGACACCCTGTGCCCAGCCAGAGTGGGAGGCTCCGGGAGTGCTGGCGGATGAGCGGGACCTCGGGAATGAGGGGAAGACAGGGCGAGGGAGGAGCTGGCGGAAGGTCAGCTCTCCTTGGAGCTGGTGTTGACTCTTCTCGGTGTTGGTTTTATGCCAGAGGTTCACAGGTGTTTTACAGAACATCCCAGGCTGAGCCAGCCTCGGAGCACGAGTCCATGGGGAACGTCAGCTTCCATGGATTGAGGACCTCGTTGTCCAAGGGCTGTCCTAAATATTACCTCCCACTGCTGTAACAACCTCTTGCTTGTGGCACCCTGGGAGCTTCCTGAGTGTTTCCAGGTGAGAACTGGCTCATCCCACAGAATCACAGAACTACAGAATATCCTGAGCAGGAAGGGACCCACGAGGATCATTGAGTCCAACTCCTGGCCTTGCACAGACACCCCAAAAATCCCACTAATCCCAAAATCCCACTTCCTGGCAGCGCTGTCCAAACACTCCAGGAGCTCTGGCAGCCTCGGGGCTGTGCCCATTCCCTGGGGAGATTGGGCAGTGCCCAGCACCCTCTGGGGAAGAACCTTTTCCTAATATCCAACCTAAACCTCTCCTGGCACAGCTCCAGCCATTCCGTGGGGTCCTGTCCCTGGTCCCCAGAGCAGAGATGGGAGCTGCCCCTCGGGATGAAGCTGCAGCCCCCAATGAGTCTCTCCTCAAGACTCCTCCTGCAGGACAAACCAACCCTCAGCTGCTCCTTGTGTGGCCCCTCCAGACCCTTCCCCATCCTCGCAGCCCTCCTTTGGATGCTCCAGGGTTCTCCAGGATGCTCCTGGCACCCCCAGGAACCCAGCCGAGGGCCCAAAGGCACTAGACACCACCATCTAGTGGGAGGAAAGGGTTGTGCTGTACTGGTGTGGAGCTGGTCTTTGCCCCACTTCTCCCAGTCTGACTGGCGGAATTTTTTACATCTTTGCTGTGCAGATGTGACCAGAACAAGACGTTCCCTCCTGATTTAATTTGGCAAAAAGCCGTGAAATTAGTCATGGCTGTAGTCATGTAGCACCATGAAAATAGTGGGGCTCATTGCTGGGCCTCCATCCAAAATTCCTGGTGATTAGAAGAGCATTAGTGAGCTGTGATTACCCTGGTGCCACATCCAACCCTCCCTGTCCTGGGAGGGAGCTGCAGAAAGGTGACTGCTCTGACACAGACACACCAAGTTCCACCAGCTGGGTGGGAGAAGTGGAGAAGACCTGGTGTTCTTTAAATTTGGGGACCTTCCGCTGTCAAATGAGGCATAAATATTTTGTCTCCTACAGCAATTTGTGTGGGATGGGGTAAAACTGGGAGAGGGAGGCAGAGCTGATGTGGCCCTGTAAGCTACAGCCCAAGGGTGGCATCAGGTGGCCTCAGGTACCTTTTGGGGACTCGGGGTCGTCAGGGGTCAAGTGGGCTGGAAGCCAGAAGAGAGGCTGATCTGATGAACCTTTTGTGACATCCAGGGCTGTGAAAACCTGAATTCAGAAGTTTGGCTTAGAAAAGTGGAAGAAAACACAATGAAACCATCCATTACCTTTTGAAATTTGTTCTGGGAGGACAACCTGGACCCAGCCATGACCCTGTTGGCTCTGGCCACAGCAAGGAAATAAAGACTCTATGTGAACTCTTTCTTTGCTTGAAAAGCTCCAAATTCTCAAGGCTGGTGCTGTGAGAACTCTGCCCGGGGCCCTCAGGGTACCTCAGGAGTACCAGCAGGGGGATTCAGCAGAGCCCAAGGAAAGACAAACTGGAGGCACAAAATGAAGCTGAGTCAGAGCAGCTCCAGGCCAAGTGTCCTCCCCTGGGCTCCAATCCTGCTCTTCCAGCTGGGAATGCCATGGATGCTGCCTGTGTTTAAATGAAACATCCAGGACTTCAATCGCTGCCCTGTGTGGGTGTAATTGATAGCGCTGTCAAGAACCCCTCATTAAGCTGCTTGTCTTTCCAGCTGCCTCATCCTATCAATTATCTCCCTTGCTGGGCCCAGGGCAAAGTGTTCCAGAGCAGAATATTTGCAAATAATGAGGTACTGGGAAACCTTTGGCATCAGCTGCTCTTGGAGACAGAATTCCAGCAAGGTTCCTGGTAACCAGATTTGTTTTTCATCAGCTTTCTTGTAAAAGGTGGTGAAAACCCCTTTGATGAGCCCAGGAACAAAAAAAAAAATTAAAAAATTTAAAAATCCCTGAAAAACTGAGGGGAGAAATGAGCAGGGGAGATATTATCCCATTTCTTGGTGATTTGAAATGCTTAAATGTTTAATGGCCACGAAAACACTGACCAAGGTTTGAGCCTATTGAAAAAGTTCGGGATTAATCTGGTGGAGTAGCAGAGGAAAATTACTTCTTCTGAGTGATCTGAAATGAAACCTTCACCATTTTTTGTTTTGAAAGAGACTTTGGCAGGAAGCCATGAGCAGAGAGATGAAATCTTGGCTCCACCTCTCAAGCTCTCAGCAACTCTGTGAAACTTCTCAGCCTTTTCTTCTCTGTCTGTCAAGACACTCCAATAAATCCCTTCTTATTTGCCTTGAGCTATCCTGAGGGCTTTAATTACAAGCTCCAATATAAAGGATTGTGATAGGGAGTAGCAGATGGATTAATAAGGAATTTTGCAGGATACGGGTTGCTGCTTCCAACTTACTGCTGCTCTCAACTAAACAATCAGCCAGTGTCCAATTAACAGCCTTGGGGCAGAGCCTCCTGGTTTCAAAGCTCTTTCTTGTCTTCCCCATGTGAGTTTCATTTTCCATGTGTTCTACACAATCAAAGCCAAAGACTTAACAAGAATCACAGAACCATGGATTGGGTTGGAAGGGAACTTAAAACTTGTCCAGTTCCACCTCTGCCGTGGGCAGGGATGTCTTTCGCTTCCAGGCTGCTCCAAGCCCCAATGTCCAGCCTGGCCTGAGACACTTTCAGGGATCCAGGGGCAGCCACAGCTTCTCCGGGAAATCCATTCCAGGGCCTCCCCACCCTCCCAGGGAGGAATTCCTGCCCAATATCCCATCCATCCCTGCCCTCTGGCAGGGGGAAGCCATTCCCTGTGCCCTGTCCCTCCATCCCTTGTCCCAAGTTCCTCTCCAGCTCTCCTGGAGCCCCTTTAGGCACTGGAAGGGACTCTAAGGTCTCCCTGGAGCCTTCTCTTCTCCAGGCTAACACCCCAGCTCTCCCACCTTGTCTCTGTGGCAGAGAAAACTGTCCTTGGAAGAAAGAAACACTCTCCAGGCCATTTCCTAAGCTGCAATTACTGTAAGGAAGGAGAACAAACTAACCCAAGAGAAGAATCCGAGCTGACTGCACGCTTTACATCCAGAGTGATTCCACTGGGTTTCATAAACATTCACTTGTTTTGCATATTTAAGCCTCCCAATTTCTGCCATGCATGGCAAACCCCAGGAAAAGCTCAAATTATTCCTTCTTGTCAACCAAGCCCCACTCCTGAGACGTGTATAAAGGTGGAGCACAGAGGTATCAGAGCAGAGGGGTCCTTCTGGGTTGTGTCCTTGCCTCCATCATGTCTTCCAGCACGAGCCAGTAGCTGTCAGCTGGGTGAGCTTCCCATGGGAGAAGGTTCTTCCCACCATCCTCTGCTTCTAGCAGGGTGACCCTCGGCCAAAGCAGTGCTTCCCCCTCCTGGCATTGTTTGGGAGAGGCTATGGAGCCTGGAGCCATGGCCAGAGCCTCCAAAACACAAAGGGATGGGAATGGGTTTGTTTCGGGCTCTGGGGAGGTCAGGGGTGCTGGGGCACCAGTGGGTCGGGCTGCAGATGTGGAGCTGCTCACCTGGTGCAGGTCAACAGGGATCTCTTGCAGCCCCTGGATGTGAAGGTCAACCCTGAAGTCCAGAGGGTCTGAAAGCAGGAGAGGGGGCTGCTGAAGAGCCTCCACAGCCAATTTGCCTCTTTGATTGACAAAACGAGAGCTGAGAGAAGACTTTGGTGTTCCAGACTTTGGTTTCTCCTTCACTGCAGTTCATAAGCCTTGAGCTGGTTTGGGTGTGTGAGACCCTGGTGCCATGAGTGCAGGTCGAGCCTGTTACATTTTTTAAATCTGATTTATGCTCTTAAATACTTCCATGAACTGCATCTGGTTTTATTATTAATAATGGGAGGGAGCTGTTCCTCCAAAGTGTCCAACGGGGCTTTGTCACTGTTGGCTCCTCTCTGCAGCCAGACTTTTTTCCATGGTCTCCTATCCATGAATGGGGGTTTCCACTCTCAGCCCAGTGATGCAGATTTATTTAAATGTTTGGTGATTCTGTAGCTGCCACAAAGGCTGTGCTGTCCAGGGCTTCATTGGAGAAGGGAAGAGCAGCAAGATCACTTTGCTCTAGGATTCATGGATTCATGGAATCACAGAATGTGCTAAGTTGGAAGGGACCCACCAGGATCATTGAGTCCAACTCCTGGCCCCATGCAGGACACCCCAACAATCCCACCATGTGTGGCTTGGGTTGGAATGGACTTCAAGGATCATCCACTTCCAACCGCTTTCCATGGCAGGGACACCTCCCACTTGATTGCAGGAAGGTCACTCTGACCCCCTTTTGTTCTCTCATCCCATTCAATGAGCCCGGGGAGTGCTGAGCCAGAAGAGCAGATTCCTTGTGCCCCCCACACTCCTGTGGTCCCAACAGGAGTCATCCCCACACACACCTGAACGGGCGGCTTTGCTCTCTGAGTGCAGGTGCACCTTCTGGAGCAGCAGAACAGGGAGCTGGCTGCCGAATGGGATGTCCTATGGAAGCAGGTGCTGCCAGCCCAGAAGGACAACAGGAATGTCTTGGGCAGCTTTGTCTGTGCTGCTGGTGGCCGTGGCTGGACTCACTGTGGTGGGAACAGGACCAGGCAGAGCCCGAGCTGAACCACTCCGAGAAGCTCGTGCAGGAGTTCAGGTGCCAGTGAGTGAGGAGAAACCACCCTTGAGGCAGGAGCTCCAACAGCTGCACTAAAGGGACTCTTGGCTTGGGCTGTATCAATAGACTTCCAAAAAACTGAGACAACAAAGGCTGCGATTCAAGAGACCAAGACTTAAGGAGCTGAGATCCATAAGGGTGATGTGCAAAAATCTGGGATCCAAAAGGCTGAGATCCAAAAGCTGAGATCCAAAAAGCTGAGATCCAAAAGGTTGAGATGCAAAAGGATGAGATCCAAAGCACCCTGTCCCCTAAATACCCACTCAAACAAGATCTCCAGTCTTGGAATGACCCCTTCACTGGTCTCTTTTCCCCATCAGATATGAGCAGGAAATGAACAGATGCACCGCTGCCGAGAGCGACTTCATGTTGCTGAAGAAGGTAAGGGATTGGGATGAATGGAAGGCTTGGATGTAGAGATCCAAGGGGTTTCCCCTGATCCACTCCTTGCAAGGCAAGGGGCAGGTCTAGAGAAACTTAGAAGTTCTTGGACAGGTGTAGGGTGTAGAAAAACACACCACCGAGAGAATACTTCATCCTAAATGGAATGCTTTCCTGCTCCTCATGCCCGAATTATGACTGTTTTTCAGAAACACTTCAATACTGGATATATTCTTGGGAATGCCTTAGCTGTTGCTGGTCAGGCGATAACTGAGTTTCTCAAACAAAATTTCTTATGCCAAAAATATAATGGAATTTCCTTAGATCCTTGTGTAGGCATAATTTTGACTTCTAAATGTCTGGAAACTCTTTTAGGATGTGGAGTGTGTCCATCTGACCAAGGCAGAGCTGGAAGCAAAGGTGGAAACCCTAATGCAGGAGATCAAGTTCCTGAAATGTGTTTCTGCTCAGGAAGGAATGCTCCTGTGCCAACCATTCCTCATGGCAGCTCTTCCTCCCATCCACTCCTTGTCCATATGAATTCGGGCCAGATTAACCAGTCAGACTCTGGGAATCCCAGAGCAGCAAGATTTTGAGATCCGAAAAAAAAGAAACCAAACCCAATTTCAACTCCTGGGCTGTGGCTCAGGTCTATGGTGGTGTTTCTTCCACTGGGATGTGAGATGAGAAATCCAGGGACAGGGATGCGCTGGTGACTTATGGCCACTTATCACTTCTAGGAAAAGGCTGAGCTGGGGAGAAGTCCCCGTGATGCTTCTGTGATGTCATTGTGAAAATGGACAACAGTCAAGCCCTGGACATGCGGGGCATCCTCAAGGACACGGAGCACTGGTGGGAGGATATAGCTTGGAAAAGGAAATCCCAGTTGGAAGCATTGTACAGAGCCGGGGTAAGTCTGGTGACAGCTTCATAAGTGTCTCTCTGTCAGAAATAACAGTGCAAAAGTGGTGGGGTTTGGTTCCTATCTTCAATAAGTGATTTCTGGACCTGGTTTTCCATTCTGATAAACTCTGTGCGTCTCAAAGCTGTGAGAACACCCCTGGAACAGAGGTGGTGGGATGTGCTGGGAATGGGGAGGTGTAGATGAGCTGACCAGTGAAAGAAAGTTTCATTTGCTACTGGCAGTCTCAGGATCCACAAATCTTTTTTTCTAAACCAAGTTTAATTCACTCTAGAAAGAGACTCAAGGCTCCTATGGCAACCACAAGTATCAGCTCCCAGCTCTCTCCTTGCTTGCTAGCAGTTCCAAGAGCTTGAGGAGGAAAAGTGGAGGCACTTCAAGAAGCTGAAGTCCCACCAGCGAGAGATGGAAGAACTGAGTTTTGTGATGGAGAGGAGGCAATGTGACCTGGAAAACGTGAAGGAACAGGTGGGATGGACAGGATTTACCCTCTGGATCCTATGTGCCACTCCCAAGTTGTGTTTTCTACACCTTTGTGGCATTTATAAAAAAATGGGGACAAATTTTTTAGCAGAGCCTGTGGCAATAGGACAAGGGGTGACAGTTTTAAACTGGAGGAGGGTGGATTTAGATTAGATTGGAGGAAGAAATTCTTCCCTGTGAGGGTGATGAGGCCCTGGAATGGATTTCCCAGAGAAGCTGTGGCTGCCCCTGGATCCCTCGCAGTGTCCAAGGCCAGGTTGGACAGGGCTTGGAACAACCTGGGATAGTGGAAGGCGTCCCTGCCCATGGCAAGGGCAGGACTGGATGAGCTTTACTCTGCCTTCCCACCCAAACTATTCCATGATCCCACAATTTCTTTCATCTTTATCAAAGAGAGTTGCCTCACGCTGGCTCCATCGGTCTAGGGAAGCTCTTCCAGTGGTGAACAGGGAAGAAGGATTATCTCCCAGCTTATTTTCTGTTGGATCCTTTTGATTATTGCAAAGAACTAATTGCACCAAATTAGATCATGGAATTAGCTGCAGCTCTCAGAAAATTGCTGGAATTGCTTCCGCAGGAATTCTGGCTTCTGACATGGGTTCAAAGCATCCAATGAACAGGTAGAATTATGACTCACCAGTAAGTCATCACCCGTAGAAACTGGTATAATTTCCAGACCACCTAATTCATTATATAGTTTATAACGGGAAGCAATGGGAAACCTTAATTATTAGTTCCAGTTAGGGCAGAGTACTGGTATCCTCCAAACAAAACTCAAACCCAGTCTTGGCAGCACAAGGACGTGTTCAGACGTCCTGGAGTATTTTATAATTGATTACTGATTTCGGAAATGTTTGGCTTTCCTAAAAAAAGCCTCAATAACCCCCAGTTTAGGACTCTCAAAATGGGCAGGAATTTCTTTTTTAGAGATGGGAATGATGAGAAAGAAGACAGGGAAAGGCAGGAGGTCTCATGTCCCCCCAGCAGGTCTTGTCTCTGCAAACATCACTTGGTGACATTGAGCAGCGCGGGGGTTGTGCCCTCAGAGACTCCTGGGGGGGGGGGCACAATGAGCTGCAATATGAGCTCCAGACAGCCAAGGATGAGCTGGCATGGATGCTGTGGGACTCCCAGGAGCTGCGGAATTGCAAGATGGCCCTGGATATTGAGATTACAACCTACAAGACTCTGCTGGAGGGTGAGGAGAGCAGGTGGGTTCCACCACAGCCATGTGTGGGCAGCTCTTGGTCCTTGGGGCTCCTCCACAGAGCCCAGGAGGGTGGAAAGTGCTAGAAATGCTCATTCCATCATGGATAACCTTGTGACCTCCTTCTCCTCCAGGATGTGCCGTGGGAGCCCTGTGGGAGTATGTAAGTAAGAAAAAGGTTCTCAGTTTTCCTTACAAAGTTAAACCACCTCACTCTGGCTTGGAGGGGAAAGAGAAGGAGGAGGAGGAGAGGGGAGGCTGTGTCCTCCCCATGAGGGACTCCCATTATGTTTTCCCACAACAGTGATTCCCATTGGCTCTGGGACTGACCAGGGATGTGGGTCTGGACAGCCCAGAAGATTCAAGTCCTCCTGCAGTGCTGCATCCCGACCCCACAACATTTGTGCCTCTCACAGAGGATTCACTTCCAGAAGTGCAGCTGGCTCCGTAGCCAGGAAATTTATCCCTGGTGCTCCTGGCTGCATCCCCAGGAGAGAGGAATTTGGGGCTGGAGCTGGGGGCTCAGCCTTTCTGGGCACTGGGGCACTTGGGAGGTGTGGGAAGAGCTGCAGGGCTGCCAAGAGCATGGGAAGCTCTGCTCAGCCATGAGGGATGTGTGGGCCAGGGGTGAGGATTTGAGCTGGACCTCCTTGTCCCAGATCTGAACTTCAGCTGTGAGGGTCAGGACAAGCAGGATTTAAGAGCTAAAGTAGAAAAATGAAAGTCCTGCTTCACTTTTAGTGCTAAAAATAACCTCAACTCCACCTCAACAGGAGGCAGAGGCAGATTGGGTGTGAGAACAGTGGAGCATCAGGAGACCACATCAGAGAAGCTCCACCGCTGGGATCACATCAGAAAGGGACACTTGAAACATTAAAACCCCCCAAATCCTTTTGATTTCCACTCTTTCTTTAAAGGGTTGTTGGTTGTGTTGGGGCACTTATCCTCTTATCACTCAATTCCTGTTTTCCCATCAGGCTCTTTTATTTTTCCTGATTAAACCTTCCCTATCTCTGTGCCAAGCCGTGAGATTTAATCCAGAATTTTTTCCCTAAAGTGTTCTGGGAAGTGTTTCTGGAAAGGAGCTCATCAAAGTCTCTCTGATGTAGCTTTAGGAGGGTGACTGGAGTTTTGTGGTGGGACACACGGGGTCACAGAGAGGAAGGAAGGGCTGTAGTGATGTCCTGGGAATGGTTGGTCATCCGTATGCAGGCAGGGAAGCCATAAAGGAAATCTTAATTCAGAATTCCACCTGCTGGAGTCAGCAAAGATTAATTACTCCGCTTGTGCTCCTTGGACACCCATAAATTACACCACCCTCACTTCTCCTGGGATGACTCAATGGCTTTAAACCTTTTGCTCCTTTTACAGTAGAACTAACACATTACCATCTGCTTTTAGGTGTTTACCAAAAGTACAGAAATGCCCATTCCTTAATTGCACAAGACATATCGAATGATTAGAAGTCTTAATTAAACAGAGGAGGCAGAGCTGTCTGGAGAGAGTAATGGAATCATGGAATGGTTTGGGATGGGAGGAATCGTAAAGCCCATCCAGTTCCACACCCTGCTGTGGGGAGGGGCACCTTCCACTAGACCAGGTGGCTCCAAGCCCCTTCCAGCCTGGCCTTGGAGACTTCCAGGGGTGGGGCAATGTGGATCCAATGATGTAGATCCAGTCTTTGGCTGGTGTAAATTTAAGCTCTTTTAAGATGATTTGCACCAAATTTGGCTTCTATCTGAATTCAATGGGTGTTTAAAAATTCAGAAGGAAATCATTTCAGTCTTTGTATTTTTATGCCACGTCTGCCACAGACGTGTGACAACAAAACACCTTTTTTTTTCTATCTCTGCAAAATCTGCTGGAAGAGGGTATTAAGGGAAAAAAAACCCGTAATGTGCCTGGTTGGTTTTTCAACATCATTTTCGAGGCCCTATGAGTACTATTCAGGCTTTCAAAAAGATCAGAGGGAGATCTTTTTGTTTCATTGTACATTTGAACAGATTAAAAAAGAAACCAGATGTGAGTAACATAAATCAACATAAAATCAATAACAAAAAAAGGACTAAAGTGTTTTGTGATTAAACTGATGAAAGAGCACAACAAAGAAATGAACCTCAGGTTGGGCAGATACATTTTACCAAAGGGAAATCCAGAGGGAAGGTCTTTCCTTGCCAAAATTATTGGCATTCAGAACTGGAAGAGCTTCCTCTCCCCCCACACTCTCATGTGATAAGAAGTTATTTCCCAATCAAATATGAGAAGCACAAAATAAATCAGGCTCAATCTTTAATGAAGGAAACCACAAGAAAGATTTGACAAGAAAAGAGCAATCAAACAGGTATAAATATTGATTAGGAGGGCTTTGATCTCCAAAGGTTTCCCATTGGAAACAGACTGTCCTCTCGCTTTTTATGCAAGGGGAGAATAAATCAGGGCAATGATGCAGAAGTAGCGTTGTTTCCTTGCCTCCAAACTCCCCTATCACCATTTCAAGATGTGATAAATTAATTTGGCAAGTGCTGAACTCCAGCCTGGCCTCTGTGAACATCAGACATTCTGCAGCACCTCCCAAAGCTGCACCAATCCAATCCAATCCAATCCAATCCAACCCAATCTAACCCAACCCAATCCAACCCAATCCAACCCAATCCAATCCAATCCAACCCAATCCAAAGCAATCCAATCCAATCCAATCCAACCTAATCCAATCCAATCCAATCCAACCCAATCCAATCCAACCCAATCCAACCCAATCCAATCCAACCCAATCCAATCCAACCCAATCCAATCCAACCCAATCCAATCCAATCCAACCCAACCCAATCCAACCCAACCCAATCCAACCCAATCCAATCCAACCCAATCCAATCCAACCCAACCCAATCCAACACAACCCAATCCAACCCAATCCAACCCAACCCAATCCAATCCAATCCA
>NW_024581085.1:73777-117408 GCF_017639235.1 Corvus kubaryi
CCAATCCAATCCAATCCAATCCAACCCAACCCAGTCCAACCCAATCCAATCCAATCCAATCCAACCCCATCAAATCCAACCCAATCCAACCCAGTCCAATCCATTCCAATCCAATCCAATCCAATCCAACCCAATCCAATCCAACCCAACCCAACCCAACCCAACCCAATCCAATCCAACCCAATCCAATCCAATCCAACCCAATCCAATCCAACCCAACCCAATCCAATCCAACCCAACCCAACCCAATCCAACCCAATCCAATCCAATCCAATCCAATCTAATCCAACCCAATCCAATCCGGTCCAACCCAATTCAATCCAATCCAATCCAACCTAATCCAACCCAATCCAACCCAATCCAACCCAACCCAACCCAATCCAATCCAATCCAATCCAATCCAACCCAATCCAATCCAACCCAGCCCAGTCCAATCCAACCCAATCCAATCCAATCCAATCCAATCCAATCCAACCCAACCCAGCCCAGTCCAATCCAATCCAACCCAATCCAATCCAATCCAATCCAATCCAATCCAATCCAATCCAGTCCAATCCAATCCAATCCAACACTTTATTTGGGCATTGAACTTTTGGCATAACAAAAGGAAGAGTTTTTCTCCTTCTGGCTGAATACGCTTCTCACCTTCCACAGGCAGTTCCTTCCTTGGGGTGGCTCAGGGAATCTCTTCAACTGGAAAACAACTTCAACCAGATGGGATCAGCAATCTTGTGGATTTACAGGGACATTTCTGTAACCTTTTAACAACTTAGGTCCTTTTTTCACCTTTTCTAACACCTTTGCTGTTCCAGGCAGTGGGATGCCATCCTGATACAGGATTCCCATCCATCCAGCATTCATTTCCACTGCAGGAGGAAGAAAACAACAGGAGGAAGATCAAACCAAGCCTTTGCTTTGTTGGGAGCCTCAGCTCTGATGCCTCTGATCGCAGGATCGGGTGATGCGGCACCGGGAGCCGAGCGGATCCAGGAGCGTGGGATGTTGGGGCTCTCATTAGGACTTCAAAGGTGCTGAAGAAATTTAGTGCCCAAAGGGTGGGACTCATTTCACCTCCCTCAACCTCCCCAGGCGGGCGCCGGGGCCGGTGTCTGGTTGTCTAGACGGCCTCTGGTCTCCAGGAAGAACAGAGCGAAGGAGCTGCAGAGGTGGATTCCTCCCACCTGCTTGTGCTGCCTATTTCAGGAGGTGATGAATCACTGTCTGGAGATGCCAGATCTCTTTCCATCAGCCAGAGAAGGAGTCTCAAAGAGGAAATTAGAATCCATGGCCAGTTTGATGGCTGAAGGAGGGAGGAAAGTGCACCCAGGCCCAGTGTTTGATGAATTTTACGAGGAATATCCCTTGAAAATCCCAGTTTTGACTTCTCACATGGAGTAGGGTGAGGTCAGTGAGAGGCAAAAACACATGACCAGACTGAATTACCTTGGATAACTTTGGCTTTAGGATACAAGAGACTGCACTAATCAAATCAATCCTCCAACACGTCACGAATGACTTGGACAAGACTCTGCACAGTCCAAGAAACTATGTAAAAATCCATGTTCCGACCCAATCTTACATGGATCAAATGGTGTTGGCTTAAGCAGGTTCCTGCCATTGTCCAACCTGACTGTGAGGAGCTCTCGATGGCTGAGGATAATTACAGAGCCCTTTGAGACTATCACATAAAACACCTTCTGAGAGCTGGTCCAGAATCATCTCCAGAGGCAACGAACAAATTAGTGAACTCCAGTGTTCCTCTAATGAATTCCCTTTTCGGCAGCCCATTCAGGGAGTGAAATGCTGACAAAGGGAGTGATTGCAAGTTGTCAAAATGACTCATCCAACCCCTCATCAAAATATTTTCCTTTTTGGCTTCCTTGCTCCTTCCCTTTTATTGGTTTGGGGGGTTTTTTTGGTTTGTTTTTTTTTTTTTTTTTTTTTTTTGAGTCAAAAAGCTGCAAGTTTTTCTTCAGGGTGCTCTCCCCTATCCCACATCCACATTCACAAAAACAAACTGGTGATTCTTGAGGTCTTACACACCACTTATTATTCCTTGAAAGGACCTAAAAGACGTTAAATGAAGCTGCCTTCCCACTGGGATCCAGAAGAAAAACAGGAATTTGGCCAACACACAAATTTTAGCCAATGCTGAGCAACTTTACCCCAAATCTCTTCCCTCTCAAGAACTCAGAGGCTCTGGAGAGTTTGGGAGCTGGGGCTGCTGCAGCACAGCTGTTTCACAGATGTTTAATTGCAGCCTATGCTGCATTCCAGGTGTCTCCCATGCATCTGACTGGGATAATGGGGTGCAGAGAGGGACACATCTTCAGCCTGACTGGTGAGCCTGCTTTCCTCCACAGGGTTCTGAAGAGCCGCTCTTCTTTGGAGTCAAATCTGCATTTTGAGTCTGATAAATCTGTTTAGAACTTCAAGGACCGGGGAAGTGCCAAACTGCATCTTGAAGCCTCTCCTATTTGTTTAATCTGATATTTCCAATTGTGCTGGCAGCCCAGTTTGCACCACAAGCCTGAACTACTATAAACAAAGGTGTAATCTGAACGTTGTAAATATCTGGAATTATCCCTTTCGGGTATGGCAAAAGTAGCAGTTTACACAACTAATTCATACCACCAGCCCCTCAAACTCACAGAAGTTGCAATTACAGGTCCAGTTAATGGCTTTGGGGATCCTGGGGCTGCAGTCACGTCCCACGGTTTCCATGTGCATCTTCTTCTCAACCACTTGATATTAGACAGATGCGTGTTTGGAGGAGGTTTGGTATAACTTTTATGATCCTGACTCTTGGAGAATGTTTTTGGAAGGGGTTAACGAGGATGAGGGAACATAAAACCTGGGTGTCTCCAGCTGCTATCCCATTGTATAATATGGACATTCCTCCAAGCATTGCTCCCTTCAGGAGGCAGGACCAAGGGTGTTCATTTGTTTGCACTATAATGTCCTTTTTTTCTCCCAAACTTCGTCCGCAAAGAGCTGAAAGAGCCCTTTTGCTTTGACTTTCCAACAGCCAGTTTAGAGAAGGTCTGGAGAGGTTTCCTGCCTCACCTCCTTGGGCTCGTGATTAGGAGAGAGGGATTCATCTCCCTGGTGTGAGTCAGAGCCTTCCCTGGTGTCCAGCCTAATCCACTCATTAAGACTTCCTCTCTTGGTGCAGAAAGCCCAGCCCCTTCGGAGAGCAAATCACCCCCATTGCCCTGAGCACAGCCCCGGGGACTTCTTCCCTCGGAGCTGTCTCCCCGGGGAGTGTCAAGGACATGTCTGGCAAAGTCACCCAAATGCAGCCGTCACTTGGTGAATGGGGTGGATCTCACCAAGCTGGAACAGATTATTGTTCTCTTTTTGTTCCCAGTAGAGACTTCCAGGAGGTGAATCTGAAAGGGCTTTGACACCCAACCTTGGGAGAAGCTGCAGAATAGTGAAAGCCAAAGAATTAACCATCACAAATAAGAACTTGCAGCATAATTCTAGAAATAACTGGCACTGATGGCACAGAACACAAATCTATGAGCAAATAGAAATATGTCACAGATCCTGGATGAAACCTGGATGGTTCACTGGTGTTTCAGGGAAGGTCATCTTGAAACGCTGGACATTCCCAGGATTCTGCACATTCCCAGAATTCCCAGAATTCTGTGATTCTGTGCATCTATCTGGGGGATATTTTGAGTTTTTGCATACAAATCCAGACCTTAAACTCAGTGAATTTGCTGGTGTTTCAGATACAGAAAGGATCCATCACGAGACAACTTCCACAGTGTTTGTTGTTTTACAGTTGACTTTCTTCTTTTATTTTTCCTTTGAGCTACTTTTCGGCAGACAAAATTGTGAAATTACCCCCACAAAGTGCAAGTCTGCAAAACATCCCATCACACACACAGCCTTATGAGACACAAAACCCCAAACGACACACTGCAAACAAATCACAAAGAGCTCCTTCAAAAATGTTTCTAAACTATAATTAGCACTAAGTTAGGGGAGCGCTTCAAACCGTAATGTATTCGAAGGCAACTTGCAAAGAGAGCACTTTTAGATTCCTTTTTATTTCCTCAGTAGTTACTATTTGCTGGGCTGGTTTGCATTTTGAGGAGCATTTATTGCTGCAGGGCAAACCAAACCCTTAAGTGCTTAAATTAACGTCCTGATCCTATCAAGGCCAGCTTCCCAAAATATATATAAGGGGCAGCATCCCTGCGTCGCTTCAGTGGGATCCCTGCTCCTCTCCTGCACCAGAGCAGCCCCATAACTTTGCTATTCCACCTTCAAATAAGCCACGATGAGCAGGCAGGCACCGACAGTGAGATCTGTCCTGGGACGAAGAGGCTTCAGTTCAGCCTCGGAGATTTGTGGTCGCAGCTACGCCGCGTCAGTGAGCCAGCCCGTGCGGTGCGGCGCCGGTGCCTACAGCAGCAGGAGCGTTTGCAACCTGGGCGGGAGCAGGAGAATCTCTTATGTCAACGGGGGCTGTGGCACCGGCTGCTTTGGGGAGATGGCACTCGGAGGCATGGGCTACGGGAATGCTGGAGGAGGAAGGATTGGCCTGTGCGGCCCCCGGGGATACAGCATCATGCGAGGGTTCCCCGAGCGCAAGGCCGACGGCATCCAAGGGATCTGCATCGACGAGCGGCTGCTGAAGCCTCTCTGCGTTGGGGTGGACCCGCTGGAACATGAGATACGCTGCCAGGAGAAGGAGCAGATCAAGACCCTCAACACGCAGTTCGCCTGTTTCATCGACAAGGTGAGTCCAGACCTGCTCCAGAACTGCTCTTCCTTGAGGAAAACAAAACCTGACCAACCCCTTCCCAAACCCATCTCGTGCCACGAGCCCATCAGCCAAAGCCCCAGTCCAGCTCTGCCATGAATCTCTGAGCTGGGTCCATGCAGGGGTCCAGCTTCCCACAGAGAATTTTAAGATAATTCTAATAATTTTTAACAACTGATAATCATTTTAAGAGCATGTTGGTCCAGACTGAGATCTTTTTAATGGGGCTTATTTCAACCATGTCCCTGTCCTGGCATTCCACGGCCTTTGAATCATGGCCATGGTTGCACTGGACTTTCTTGCAGGTGTCTCCTCTTGGACAGTCTCAGTTCAAATTGGATTTCTCGCTGCAGCTCAGGTGGAAGTTACAGCCCTGACAGGTTCCTCTTGCTGTCCTGCGTTAAATAATTCCAGTAATTCCCTCCTCTCTTTGACTTTAAATATAGTGACAGTTCCAGAAACATTCCTGAAGGCAAAGGAGGTTAATCTTGATCCAGACAAGATCAGGTTAGAGATCAAATCTGATCTGTGACCCAAGGATCCCTTTGTAGAACAAACACAGACGAAGTAATTTCACTATCTGGGGACTCAGTTTTATCCTAAAATACATCAGAGGCACCATCTGGAGGAGTTTTGTTCCTAATAATTGTTAAGAAAGGCAGATTTAGATACTGAGCTCCTGGATTTCTAAATAACGTAGACATGATGTATATATTTCTAAACCATTTAGATGTGCAAATTCTAGATTTTGAGTTAATTCAGATGTGTGACATAAAGATTTCTAAATAAGGGCAGACAGCTTCCAGATCACGGTGCTGTATCAGCTCTCACTTCCTGAAAATCCTATTCCTGCACCTGTGGTTAAGAGCAGAGAGTTAAACAGGTGTTGAGTCCCTGCCTTCACCTCCTGAAGAATTGCTATTTTTTGCCTTCAGGTCCGATTCCTGGAACAGCAGAACAAAGTGCTGGAGACCAAGTGGGGCCTTCTGCAGCAGTATGTGCTGCCAAAAAAAGGGAAAAACCTGGAACTGTACTTCGAGAATTACATCTGCGACCTGCGGAAGCGCCTGGACTGTCTGCTGTGCGAAAAGCAGAAACTGGGCAGTGAAGAATGTGCCACGAGCCAGCTGGTGGAGGAGTTCAAGTGCAAGTAAGGACCTTCTGGGCTCCTCTGGCTGGTGGCATTTTGCTTTTCTGGTTCATCTTGGGTAACTTCTCCCAGACTTGTGCATGTCCCCTCTGGGAGTGCCACATTCTTCTGTCTCACTGGTGAGCACTTTGCATTGGTAATGTTGTTGTTGCTCATGAGGAAGCTTCTGATCTTGGGATGGTTTAATGTTGGTCTCCAGACACTGATCTGGCAGTGCCTGGTGGCAGTCCCTGTGCAAGAGAGAGTTGTCATTTGTACCTGGTGATTATTGTCATTTATACTGGAGGTTATTGTCATTTACACCTGATGGTTGATGTCTGAGGGTCTGAGCATTTTTCTTTCCTCAGCCCTTTTCTCCTCCTTTTCCAACAGGTATGAGGAGGAAATCAACAGGCGCACAACTGTGGAGAATGAGTTTGTGGCACTCAAAAAGGTGAGAAGCTGAAACTACATGAGTGGTTATACCTGTGGTAGGTTTATTTGGGGCAAAACTTGGCTGAAATAGTGAATTATTAACAAAAACCCACAAAAGTGTTATGATGAGCTGAAGGGAGACTTAGAAAGAGGCACACGTCTGGGAAAACAGGCAAGTAAAAATAATGTCTCCTCAAAGTCGACATCATCAGCATTACAGCACCAGTTTTGTTGCCTCAAAAACATTCCTGAAGTGTGGGAGGGGGACAGACCAGGACAGGTCACACTGGAACACTGGGTTATTTCTGGCTGTCTCTCCACATCCTTTATTCTTGGACATCAGAAAAGCAGGAATCATTTGAAGAATATTAAAAAATTGTGTTTAAATGCTCATTAGTCAATTGTGGGTTTGTAGCTGCATCCTAAGTGATAAATCAACTAATTCCTGTAAGTCGTGTTGGAATGGTTTCGTTTCCCTTCAGGAGGCACCGAGTATCCTGACTCATCCTCTCACACCTTTCTGCTCTTGAAATCTTGTTGAGACACATTTCTGTCTTGTTGGTGTTGCCTCTGTGTATTTCTCCAGCATTTACAGCCAGGTTTGGGCTGGAATGTGTGTGTCTCCCCTCTTGCAGGATGCAGACTGCATCTTCTTGAACAAGGAAGAGCTGGAGGTGAAGGTGGATCTGTTAAGAAGGCAGCTGGAGCTGCTGAAATGTGTGTTTGAGGAGGTGAGTTGCTCCGGTCCATCCTGGCACTTTGGTGGTCCTGTCTCTTCCTTCAGGTGCTCCAAATTTCTTCTGCTTGAAACCCCACTGGGATGTGTCTCATACCAAGCCCTGAATAATTAAAAGCGTGAAAGTACAAGGTTGATGTAAAATTAACATGATGATGCTGGAGATAGGGTGGTTCCCCCTTCCTTCATGCAGCTCCAGGTAGGAATTGGCTGTGTCCTAACTCTACCCTGGAGAAAAGATGCGTCCTTCTTGTTCCTCCGGATTGCAGCTGCCTGATTAGAGCTGAAGCAACTCCCAGCTCAGTCCTGTCATTAAATCACTCAGGCAGTTGGAGATGAGAGGATACCAAGGGTTAAGTCACTCCAGTTCCTTGCCCTTGATGTGGACAGACTTGCTGCAGGTCAGCACGTAGGTCAGCAGTCACAGGTGGCAACTCATCCTGCTGCAGGATTTTCTGCTGAGCCATCCCGAGGGACATTTCTTGACTTGTTCTATCCCTCAGCCGCTCTGTGTCGCAGCCCTTCCCTTCCTGCAGAGCCTGAGAGGTGAAAAGAGCTGACTAAGCCCTTCCCATCCCGCAGGAACGGGCTCAGGTTGATCGCCAGCTCTGCGACACCTCGGTCATCGTCAAGATGGACAACAACCGAGACCTGGACATGGAGAGCATCATCAAGAACGTCGAGTGCTGGTACCAGGAGATCGCCCAGAAGAGCAAAGAAGAAGTCGATGCTTTCTACCAGACCAGGGTGAGTAAGAGGCCACGAGGGTCTGTGCCTGGCAATGTCACAGGCCCAAAGTGACGACTGTCCTGTTTCTTGGTTCCAGTTTCAGGAGCTGCAGGATAAGAGAGGGAAATACTGCGATGACCTGCAGAGCAACAAGTGTGAGATTTCAGAGCTGACCCGGATGATTCAGAAGCTGCAGTGTGAGCTGGAGAGCGTCAAGAAGCAGGTAGGAGATGCTTCCAGAGACAGCTCAGACACAGGGCAAGGTGATGCATTGATCTTTATGAGACTTGAGATCTGCTCTGGGCCTGGTTGGAAAGTGAAAAGTGGGTGGAGAGGGATGTGATGCTGGTGGGTTTTCCCTGTTTGCAATTGGGAGAGGAGGTTTATCCAAAGCCAGAGTGTCCAAGAACTAGGATAAGAAGCCTTGCAGATGCCTGCACTATTGTCCTCCCCCGACAGGTATCCTGCCTGCAAACCTCCATTTGTGACGTTGAGCAGCGCGGCGATTGTGCCCTCAAAGATGCCCGGGAGAAGCACGTTGAGCTGCAGAACGCTTTGCAGAAGGCCAAGGACGAGCTGGCCTGCATGCTGCGGGACTATCAGGAGCTGCTCAACGTCAAGCTGGCCCTGGACATCGAGATTGCCACCTACAAGACTCTGCTGGAGGGTGAAGAGAGCAGGTGGGTGATACTTTTCCCTCTTGCGTATCTGAGGCTATGGCAGTTCCTGCTCCCAAGTGAATTCTACAGCTCCAGGATCTCCCCAGGCTCAGAGAAACTGGACCTGGAGAGATGCCTGGAGGCCATGGAGGCCACATGGGTGCCAGCAAAAACAGTTCCTCTCCTAGGGATAGTGAGGCATGTTCCAGCGATGGACTAAGTGGGCTGGATTGTGGCTGAAAGTTGTGAGTAACATGCATTTCTCTTTTCTCCCTACAGGATATGTGTGGGGAACCCCGTGAGTGTGTGTAAGTAACTGCACATTTTCAGCCATGAAGATTTCTTGTTTCAGGAAAGATACCCTTGGGAGCAGCATTATCTGTCTGCCCCAGGTCCCTCTGCCTCCCTTTTCCACTTCTGGAAAGTTTAGCTCCAGAAATCTCAAATACCTCTGAATTTTAAAAAAATCAGCTCTTTGAGTGAGGGGAGAAGGTCAAATTCAAGACCCTTTTCTGCTCTTGGAGGCAACAAGGAGATGTCCTGGTGACCATGGGATATGTATTGAACCTGGGAGGGAACATGGGAAGGGGGAGAATCCATGAGTGGATGTGCTGGGACACGGGGGAGGAGTTGGAAGGCGCAGGGGCTCAGAGACGTGTGACAAATCTGGAGGAGATCAGGTTTGGTTGGTTCTGTCACTCAAGACCAGCCTGCCGTGTGCAAGTCTCCCAGTTTTCCTCCCTAACTGCTGATTCCCGTGGGCTCTGTTGCAGCTGTGGTCAGCAGCGGCTACAACATCCCCGAAGACTGCGGGATGCTGGCAGCCAACGGGGCCGCGTGTGGCTACGGCTCCCTGGGCAGGCGGGCCGGGAGACACAGCTCCCAGAGCGGCGGCTTCAGCTCCCGGAGCGCCGGCATCCACCCCAAGAGAGTCCTCAGCTCCGTGGCCAAGCAGTGCATCCCAGAGGTGTTCTGCCAGGCTGGAGGGGTCAGCTGCAAGGCCGGGGGGTTCAGCTCCCGCAGCGGGGGGTACCCGGCCCGCCCCGTGGTCAGCGCCGGCAGCGGAGCCCTGAGCGCCAGGATGGGGCCGTGCCAGGCCGGGGGGGTGCTCAGCTTCGGGAACCAGGGCTGCGTCATCCGGCAGCTGGGGGGGCCCCCCGTCGTTGTGTCCAGCAGCCCGGAGGTCGTGGGGTGCAACAATGGCGTGGTGGGGAATTTCGGGGTTGTCAGAGACCCCTGCGTGGTCCCGTAGGGCGGCAGAGCCCCCGGACAAGCATCTCAGCCCCGCGCCGAGAGGATGCAGGGTGATGCCTGCCCGTCAGCAGCAACGCTTGTCACCAAACCCATTCCACATTTATGAACCCCAGATTTATCCCCCCGAGTTTTGTTTTCAGAGTCCCCAAGCCTAAAGACTCCTCTACAAACTTCTCCTGCAGGTGCTCAGCACAGTGTGATTTCTGACTTATTTAGGTTTTCACAGCTTTAAGGGTTTGTTTGTTGTGCTGCTTCCCCGTCTTTTCCCATAACGAGCGGATTAATTAACAATATTCCCCCCTCCAAGACCCCTCTTTTTTCTTCCAGCTCCTCCCAAAGCATTTCAGAAAAGAGAGAGAGGATTTAACTGTTTAACTTTCCCAGGAGACACTGCGAAGAGCAGACTCCCTTTTTTTTTATCCTATCTATTTTTGGTCCAGGAAAACCCCGAGCTGCAAATTTATGCTTAAATCCGAAACAAAGCAATTTTCAAAGCACCTGCTGGTTAGTCTGTAGCCATCAGGGGTTTTTTGTGTGTGGAATTTGCTTATGGATGAACACGTAGTACTTCGGTTTGCTTCTGCATGTTGGGGTGGCTGGTTCAAGGCCTGCTGATTTTTAGAAGAGATCACCCCCTTTCCTTTTTCACTCCCCCAAAATGCCAAGGGAAATTACTGGTGCATAAATTGTCCACACTGACACCTTGTACAGCGTGAACGGAGCTGTTCCCGTTGACTGCTCAAACTTCCCAGCTTCTCACTGTGTCCTCAATAAATTGCTTTGAAAGGACATATTTTGTCTCTCAATTTTTCCATAGACAATATTTAAAGGTGAAAATAGACTCTGGGGAGAAGTAAAGAGACGTTTGGATTCTCTGTAGGCAGTTTGGGACATGGTGGGGCTCAGGTGCCACTGGGGTTTGCTCTGGTTTATTTATCTCCTCAGAGCATATCACGTAAGACATTTTAGAGACCATTTAACAATTGATGTCAAGGATTTCCAGAAACCTCCAAAATAATCCTGAGCACCACATGGTGGTGTTTTCCAGCCTATTGCAACCTCCTAACAGTGTATTGGTTTGATCCTTCCATGTCAGACCAGTTGAATGAAGATGAATTCAACACTGCCCTTCTGGGGTCACAGGTCTGGTGATCAGGGCTGTGGGACCAGAGTCATGTTTCAGACATAACAACTTTGCTTTAGTGGCTTTGGGGATGACAAAGTGTTATTTGAACTGTATGACTTAAAAGGCAATGAGATCTCTTGGCCATAATGGGGTGGGATTGACTTTGCCCTGGCTTTGGAGTCTCCCATGTTGAGCTCAGCAGGGTTGCTGGGGGTTTATTTCATGGAAAAAAATGACATTTCCATGGGGTGATTCATCTGGCCAAACACAGATGCCTAATTTAGCAAGAAATGCATCGAGCTTGAAGCTGTTGGCACCAATGGGATCTGTCCCAGCTCTGGAGGCAGCCCTGGGCAGGGGGATTAACCCAACACAGGTGTCCCATGCCAGGCGCCTGCAAGTTCCCAGGAATCCTCCCTGCCTCTCCCCGCCAGACCTGCAGACGTTATTATCACAGGGAATTTCTTCCTGTCTCCAGCGCAGGAAGAATTACAGGTCACACAGCCCCAGTAATCTCCCCACTCTCACAGGGCAAAATTCTAATTACAAACCTGAAAAAAGGGACAATTAAAGGGCGACACGGGGAAGAAGATCAGCACCTTTGGGGAAGGGCAGGGGATGTCATTTCCATGCTGATAGTGGAAAACGCTTCATCCAGCTCTGACCAGCTGCGTGTCAGACCCTGGTGGGGTGAGGTGGATGCTTGTCCTCCACCTGTGCCCTCTCTACAACGAGGAATCCCAGTTCAGCAGTTTCATTTTTAATTGGCTCCAAGTAGATGGGATGGAGCCGCCTCGGTGGGGAATTCTGCCTCTGAGCTTGCTTCATTCACCACCTGCAAATGGAATTTGGAACTAGGAGTCCCTCACTTCAGGCAGCTCCCATTAATTGTGTGAACATCATGGATTCTCCATGTGGTGTCTGGATGTCACTCGGCCTTGGCCAAGTGTCCAGGAAACAGTGCAGCCCCAAACTTGGGTCTTGTGTCTGTGAGGAGGCCTGGCCATCCCTTCACAATCCATACTTGGAATGACTTGGCTTGGCTTTGTGCTAAGGCCACTTTCTGCTGGGTTTTGCTAAAAACAGTTTCTTGAGGAAGAGGAGGAGGAGGAAGCCCTGCTTTGGGGCCAGAGTTTGGTCTTCACCTGCTTGACCTGACCCATTGCTCTTCCCTCTTCTCAGCCTTTATGGCCTGGAAAACCAGGAACTGGCTTTGCGTGGCATTCCCAGCTCAGAGGGGCGGGAGCCTGGCAAGCCCCAGGATTTCCAGAGCTTTCCCCCCCTGACCATTAAAGTCAGCCACCGAGGCAGCCCCAGACTAAGAGAGGACTCGAGCCTGGGCTGTCCCTGCAGGGCCTTGGGCTGAGCTAAGACAGGAGCCTGAAATATTCCAAGGGTGACTCTTCCCATTCCCGACTGAGGAAGCAGGAGGTGACTGCCTAATTTCAGAGGAATAATTAACTTTTAGTGGCCTGAATAATAGAGAGAAGAAAGGGAGATGATCCTGCCTCACCCAAAACAAGGGCAGCTCCTTTCCTCCTCCTCCTGGAGCCAACACCCAAATATTCTAAGCTATAATATTAGCAAACCAAAGAGGGAAATGAAGGCTGAATTTATTTTTCTTTCTCTGGCTACAGCTCTTAAGAATTTTATCACAGGAGCAAAGGGAAAAGGTTCACCTCAAATGGTTTTCAAGCCATTCATTAAAGCTGTAAAACAAGCTCAAAATCCTCTCCTGTCAAGGGATTGCTACTTGTCTTCCCAATATAAATTCTGTGTTTTAATCTTGGGGATTGTTTTGACTTTATTATTTTTATTTTCTTCTTAGTCTTAAGGAGTGTTTTGACTATTTTTCCCTTTCCAATAGCAACAAGTTCAAACACTCATTATAAGTTGGGGAAGTGGATTTTCTGTCAATTAAAAATAACCAGAGAAAACATTTTGATATTGGAGCAATGTCTCCATGAAGTTCTTTTAGAAAAAAGAAAATAGAAATACCAGTCCAGGAATTTTTTTCTATTAAATGTCTTGGGTTTGGTTGACTAATTGAATAAAATTAACTCCATCCCAACCAAACCCAGGACACCAAACCAAAGCCCACCATGGTCAAGGAGATGAAGAAGAGAAGGGGAAGAAGCAAAGCCATCCAGGCTGAGTGCATGGTCCAGGTCCTTTCCATCATCCAGGGGACACATGGACCACTCAGAGGATTCCTGCTCCAAAAACCGAACATGTGCTGCCAGAAGAGCAGCATGAGGAGAGGGGAGACTCTGCTCCCGCATCAGGAACCTCCTGCAGACACCTCCCCACCCTTCCTAACCAGCACCTTCCAGTTCAACCCTCCTGAGCAGGGTGGGACAATTCTGTTGTAAATTCAGCTTTAAAATAGCAGAGATTTCTGGCACCGACCCACCCAACCTGAGCTTAATTTATAGACTAGAAAGGTGAGGGTGGGGCCTGGCGCAGGTTGCCGAGAAAAGCTGTGGCTGCCCCATCCCTGGAAGGTCCAAGGCCAGGTTGGACAGGGCTTGGAGCAGCCTGGAATGGGATGGGCTTAAAGATCCTTCAATAAGATTCTTCTTCTCCTACATCATCCCGCTGGACTGAATTCACCAAGACCGGAATGTAGGAAGAGGAGGAAGAGGTGGGACTCTGACCGGAACAGAGAGAAAGCCGTCTCCCAGAAAGTCGTCTCCCAGAAGTCCTGGCCACAGCGTGTCCCTGCAGCACAAGGCAGGAACAGCAGCACAACCGCAGCCCCAGGGGGAAGAACACCCATCTCAGTAAATATTCGAGCTGGTAATTAACCCCCACAGAATTAATGGAACAAGGAAACACTCTCCGAGCCAAGGCTGTCATTTAAGCTTCTCCACTTGCTCATTATTCCCCATGTGTGAGAGGTACCAAAATGTTTTCTTTATGTCAAAAGCTGACACCAACCACCACAAGCCAAACAAAACCAGGCGGGCTCAAGAGACGTTTCTTCCATCCAGCCTGCATAAGGAATCCAAGATAAGGAATATTTTCTTAAGTCTGCCACTGGACAGGCTCTTTCGCTGGCTTCTCTGCCCCTTCCTTCTCTCCTGACCTGGAATAGGATAAAGATCCTGAACCTCTGCACTTTAGAATTGAATGAGGAGTTTTTGAAGCCTTTTAGCTCAGGAGCAGCAGAAAAGGGAAAACCAAACTCATCCAGCCTTTGAATCAACAGTAACAGCAAAAATTGGATCAGATTCACTGGAACAAGGACCCTCTTCGGGCTCTGTGGAGAGGGTGGTGGTGGAGCACATCAGAAGGAGGCGAGAGGAACGTGAGGGGAGGACATTTGTGCCTTAGGCTTGGCTTTAATGATCTCAGAATCTGGGGAGTGCAGAGATTTGGTAGCAGAGGAGTTGGAGGATGAATCCTGGTCATGGTGATCCCAGTTGCTCTCACTATGCAAACAATGAAATGGCCGGAGCATGAGCAGAGGTCTGGGGATGAATCACCTGGGACTGTGAGAGAGATAAAGAAATCTCAGGAGCAAATCTGCCTCCTTGGCTGACAAGGCAGCAGTGGGATCTTTGCTTTACTCCATGGTGGATTCCTTACAGAGTCAAACTGGGAGTTGGACAGTCCCCAGTCACACCAGAATGGTTTGGTTTGGAAAATCCCACTTTAAACCAAATCAACCTGTGCCATTTCAGCTTCTGATTTTAGGTGTTAACAAAAAGGTTTAAATGTCTCAGAATTTCCTGGAGGACAGAAGGTGACTGATGAGTCCCCATCCCTGGAGGTGTCCAAGGAATGACTGGACGGGGCATTCAGAGCTCTGCTCTGGGTGACAAGGTGCGGATCAGTCCCAGGTTGGACTTGATGATCCTGGAAGGCTTTTCCAGCCTCAGTGATTCTGGGATTCTGTGATGCGGATGCAGATTTATGGCATCTTTTACCCAGGGAATGATTATCAGGGCTGATCTGGGGTTCCTTGTTTTCGGGTATCCAATTTTCAGTCTGTTTTCAGCTCCTGGGAAGTCCAGTGGTTTTAGTTCCCCTTTGCGACCCCAGATGAGATGGTCCAGCTCTTCTCCTGAGACATTGCTTTCTCTTCACTACCAAACACACCATTTACTACAACCCTTACTCCACTGTTACTCATTCCAGCACACAAAGGTGGAGCCAAGTGGGGGACTTGTAGCTGCACTGACGGGAAATCCAAGGTTGGATTTTCATCCCTGCAGCCCCAGGAAGGCGGGAACAAATGAGATCCAAAGACGCTGCAACAGAGCAGACTGTGGATAAAGGCAGGTAAGAAATTAGTCCCTAATTAGTTCCTCCTGCCAACACTCATTCCTTGCAGTCAGACAGCTCCACAATCCACTCTTTATTCCAAAGCAAGTTGTTCCCTGTGATGTGGTCCGTGTTACTAACGGGAGGGAGGGGGAAGGGTTTGGTCAGAGATCTGACTTGTGAATGGGGGGATCAAGGCAGGACAAAGATATTCCAGGCCTGTGGTCCAGGCTTAGCGTGTGGTGGAGGATTCTCCACCTCCTTGGATAAAACAAAGTGGGATCACGCAGGGTTTTTTCCTCCTCTGCTTAACACAACTTTCCTTTTAAGGTGGTTTTAGTGGAAATCCCAATTTTTTTTTTGATTCTTCAGCCCTGGAACATGGGGAACATTGGACTTATTTCTTTGGTGGCAAAACCAAACATCTGGGTAAATTCTGATCTAAATTTAAGTTGTTCAGGGTTTCTCTTCTACAACCATGAAACCTTCTCAGAGATTTACTCTTCCCAAAGCACAGATGAGCAGATTTATCTCTGTAAAAGTTGGACTTGGTGATCCTTTTGAGTCCCTTCCAACTGAGAATATTCTGTGATTCTGTGATTGTTCCTCTCCACTTTTTCCAGGGCTTTGTCATTGAGGTGGCTCGAGGAAGCTCCCAACCACAGACAACACCCTCCACAAATCTGCTCAGAAGAAAAGAAGGGAACCCAAGCCCCAAGCAGCCATGCAAAGCAGCCGAGTGTGAACCAGAGTCGCTGGTCCTGCCCTGGCTCTGGGAGCTGCGGGGCAGGGTGGGCTGGGGGAGGCAGGGACTGCTGAGATGTGTTTGAAGAGCAGCAATCCCTCCCTTTCTGTCCATAGGGAAATGCAGGTTGGGTTCGCTTTTTTCCTTGGAACACCCTTGTGCTCAGCACAGCCTAGAGCTGGGCTGTGTTACCCACCAGGGGTTATGGGCTGGTTCTGTATGGGAACAAAAATACCACCAATATTCTTCTGTCTCCACCCAACGCTCGCTGGCCATGGTCCAGCTCAGGAGGGGGATTTGTTCATTGCCAGAATTAAAGGAGGCTTCGGTGCTTTCCTGTGCAGTGAATCAGCTGGGTCTGGGCTGTAGCTGCAGGATGGAGACTCCCATTAGATAATTAGTTCTGCATTTCCCCAAAAGGGCTGCAAACGAGGGGTTTCACTCTGGACGGCAGCTTTTCTACAACCTTTAGGCACAAGGTTTGTGATGCCTCCATTGCTGTGGAAATGGACAGTTTTTGGGATATAGGCCCTGTTGGAAATCCCAGAGCACAGCCCAGAGCAGACTTCAAGGCTTTGAACCATAAAAGAGGGAGGAATCAGCTACTGAATATTATTGCCCAAGAGCAGCTTCCAGCTCTGGAGGAGCCCAGATGTTGACCTGAGATAAGGAATTAAACAGGACCTCTGCCAGCTGCCTTGAAATGGGCTATTTTGTACAACAAAAATTAAATTGGCAGCTACTATGTGAATAAAGTAAGGGGAAAGAAGGGAAAGGATAAAAACCATTCCGATTTTAAGGTTCTTGTTCAGTTTTGGGGTCAAAGAATGAGGATTCAGGGTAAAGGAGTGACCACTCTGCATCCAAGGCCTCTGGATTCAGAGTGGGGGCCAAGAGCCTGCCCTGCAGAGCTCTTCGTGTGACAGTGATGAGGGTTTGGGTGGGAAGGAGGTGCTAAACCCTGCGGGGTAACAGGTAATTATGCCAAACCCAGTAGCAATCTCAGAAGCAACTGGTCCCCTTTATCATGAACTCTTGGAGTGACTTGAAAGGAGTTGCTCAAAGGAGCAGTGACGTTCTGGGGACAGCCCGGGGTGTTTGTCAGCCCTTAATGAAATGAGGCTGAGGAAGCCACAGCTGTCGTGCTCAGTAATTAAAGGGAAAGTAAAGCCTGCCATGTGTGCTTTGGGAGCAGCCTGGCTGCAGACGGGATCAGGAAGGCTGAGCTGAGCAGTGACAGCATTGCAAAAACACCCAGGAGGAAAAAAGACATTAAATTATCTCCAGGTGAAGCCAAGGAGGAGCTTGGAATACCAGGGGGGCAATTATTGGGATGCCTTGAACACCAAGCTGGCTTTGGATCATTGAGATTTCCACATGCAAACCATTCTGCATGGGGAACAAGAGACGCAGGTGCTTCACACTTCCTGGGATCACACGCAGTGCCCAGCAGGTGGATTTCCCCATGGGATATTAAGGGAGAAAATTCAACCACATTATAACAAGAACAAAGGGAATAACAAGGCCAAACATCGATGTGTGTTTGATGCTCTGAGAAATTACCTGAGTTCCCCCAGTGAGTGTCCCCAGTGTGTCTATCCTGCTGAGCTGAGGGGGAAGAGGGAGCCTGAATCACTTGGGGTCTCCTGAGCTGGAAATGAAAATGTGAATTTCTAACATCCCACTCAGCACAGTTTGCTCAGAAAAGTGTAGGTTTACCTAATTGTTTTCTTTGATCCTTCAACAGAGCATGGCCAGAGAGTCCTCTTGGTAGGAAACAGGGATTCATGGAATGGGTTGGGTTGGAAGGAACCTGAAAGCCCATCCAGTGCCACCGCTGCCATGGGCAGGGGCACCTCCCACCGTCCCAGGCTGCTCCAAGCCCCAATGCCCAGCCTGGCCTTGGGCACTGCCAGGGATCCAGGGGCAGCCACAGCTGCTCTGGGCACCCTGTGCCAGGGCCTCCTCACCCTCCTGGGGAAGAATTTTTTCCTGATACCTAATCTAAACCTGCTGTCTTTTGGTGGGAAAGACATTCCCCCTTGTCCTGGCACTCCAGGCCCTCAGAAGTAGTCTCTCTCCATGTTTCTTGTTGTTTCCTTCAGGCACTGGAAGGCCACAATTAGGTCATCCCAGAGCCTTCTCTTCTCCAGGCTGAGCAATCCCAGTCCTCCCAGCCTTTCCTCACAGCAGCTGCTCCATCCCTTTAATCTCCATGGCCTCCCCTGGACCTGCTCCAGCAGCTCCACGTCCTGCCTGTGCAGGACCCCAGGGCTGGAGGCAGAACCCCGCCCTTGCCTGATGCCCACACTGGGACTCAGCCCAGGACAGGATTCACAGGAGGATTTTCCATTCCCATTTCTCTGTGCTCTTTCTTGGCTTTCTTTTCCAGTCATTCACTGCTGGGTTTTCTTGCAGCCCAGGTTCCCAAGCCTGGTGCCAATGGATGTTGAGAGGGGATCAGCTGGATTTCAAAGCTAGTATGGGCACATCTCTGGTCATGGAAGGAAGAGTTTCCCAAAACAGGAGATCTAGGTCAAACAGTGAAGGAATCCCCATCAGAAACAATGAAATCAGAGTGACTTGGCACCTCTGAAGGAAGCTGTGACTGCCCCTTCCCTGGAAGTGTCCAAGGCCAGGCTGGATGGGGCTTGGAGCAGCCTGGGACAGTGGGAGGTGTCCCTGTCCATGGCAGGGGGCAGAACGAGATGAGCTTTAAGGTCCCTTCCAGCCCAAACCATTCTGTGGTTCTATGATTCCATGGCCTTGCTCAGAGGGGGGAGGGATCATCACTCCAGAGGTGCCATGGCTGTTGCTTTCCTTTATCTCCAGGAAAGTGTGGTTTCGTGGCTATTCAGGGTGTTAATCTCTGGAAATGGAGGTTCCAACCCTGCAGGCTTTGCTGAGCCAGGGACATAAAGAGTGTGGAGCCCAGTGATCCATCTGGCTGCTCCAGGGCACTGGAGCTTTAGGGAGCATTGGAGCAGGTGTTCCTGAGCATTAGGGCTGCAATGGAGGTGGTTGCCAACTCCCCCAGGACAAATCCTGCCTTTATCTCCACTTACTCCAGTGGAGAAACCATCCCACACGGCACACGCACCGAGCTGCCAGCGCTGGGGTGACACATCGAGGCTTTCTGTGTGTTGGTGGCAAAATGAATCACAAGAGTGACTCCAACCATTCATTAAGGTAATGGGTACATCCTCCAGAAGCTCAGCCTTCTGTCATCTCCTTAATCTGAGTGTCCATCTGGGAAGTTTAATGAATAGGTGCTCACCACACCATTGTTACTTCTCCTGCCTCGAATTTGTCCCTTTATTTTGCTGAGGCAGCTGTGGAGAGATAAGAACCTCTGCTCTTGGATCACCCTTCCCGGGCCCTGCTGACTCCTGTCTCCACGTTCTCCTGCAATGGTGGCTTTAGAAAATGATCTTTTCCTTGATGATCCCAAGCTCTCTCGTTGACTATTCATGGTCTCTCTCTTCAACTTGGTGCCTGGTTTTTAGGCAGCTGAATTTAGGTAAACGACTCATGCTGGAAGTGTTTTTACTTACTGGTTATCTCACCTGCCGAGTTGTTTTTACATGGCCTGTGAGAGGCTTTGACCTCTAACCAACATCTCTCCTTGTCCTTCTTCACTTTTAAATTCAGCACGGAGATCGTCTTGCTGATAAAATCTCAGCATTCTCTGCTCCACTGCCAATAAACAGCATGAAATGTTTGTGCATTGGCTCCACTTCACTTTTGCTTTAAACAAAACTCTAAGTTTACAAAATTAACTCTGTTACATCAAGCACCTGCTCACTGAGCAGCTCCTCCCTGCGGTACTACAGATACTGGTGTGACACACAGACAGACTTTCAGACCTATGGATGGGAACTAGTTGAAATTCTGTGGCTGAATTTCCCTCCTCCCACACTCTCCCCTTTCACTCAGCTGCTGGAAGGCATCTCCGGAGTCCCCGGCTGGCTGCATGCATGAAGGAACACGTTTTCTGATTAAAACCATCTGTACCATAGAAGAGATGAGACAACTCTCCTGTGGAGCAGCACAGCCCTATTTCCCACCTCCAAATCTGATGTCCTCCCCGTGGGTGATTTTTTGCCAACCTTTTGCCAAAAGCCACTTCCAGTGGACACCTCGTGCCCTCAGGGGGCTCTCTGTCCACAGGGCGACTCCCTCCACTTCTCCTTCCCAGCTGCTCTGCTTTCATCCCGACACCACCACTCCGGTCCCACCCCATTACTTAGAGCCCTCCTGGTCCCTCAGCCCCGAGCACTGGCACAAAGTTGTCAAAATGCCTCACAAATTCCTACGCAAAGGAGGAATGTTCCAAAGGAAGGGGGTGGGCAGTTGTGGTGGTTGGTACAAAACCTCTTTGTCTCTTGTGAAAGGTGACTCCATGTGCTCCTCGTGTGAGACATCACCTTGGGGTGACATTTTACAGACCCATGGAACATCCTGAGTTGGAAAGGACACACCAGAATCATCAGTCCAGCTCCTGGCCCTGTACAAGACATCCCAAAAATTCCAAAAGTCATGTGCCTGAGAGCACTGCCCAATGTCTCCTGGAGCTCTGGCAGCCTTGGACCCGTGACCATTCCCTGGGGAGCCTGTTCAGTGCCCCACCACCCTCAGAACATTTTCCCAATATCCACCCCTACCCTCCTGACACAGCTCCAGCTGTTCCCTGGGTGCTGTCCCTGCTCACAGAGAGCAGAGAATGGAGCTGCCCCTTGGGATGAAGATGCGGCCCCTGATGAGTCTCCCCTCAGTCTCCTCCAGGCTGACTTCGTATAGACCCTCCAGACCCTTCCCCATCCCCTTCCCCATCTCTCTGTCCCTCCTTTGGACCCTCTCCAACCTCTTTAGGTCTTCCTTATATTGTGGCACCCAAATCTGCCCCCCAAATGGAGGTGAGGCTGCCTCAGCCCGGAGCAGAGCAGGACAATCCCCCTCCCTGGCCTGACCGGGCTGGGCCTGGTGCCCCCAGGACAACAGTCCCTGCTGGCTGCCAGAGCACACAGGTGGATCCTGTTGGCTCATTTTGTTCTCTGAGCAGACTGTCACCACACCCAACACTGGTGATGGGACCACACAGGTCACCTACAGTCCAGCATGAGGAAGGGAGAAGTTTTGGGAAGGTCGCACCTGGAAACACCTCAAGTGCAAGTGGTGCATATGGGCAGGAATCATGGAACAGCCTGGAAGGAACCTCAGGAATTATCTTTTCCATCTCTTTGCCCCAAAGCAGCATAAATGGACGGGGACGGTCCAGGCTGAGGGTGAGGAGCGGCTGTGGAGCAAGGTTACTGGTTCCCAGTTTCAGACCATCATCTCTACCCCAGTCCCCACTAATCCCCGTCTGCTTTGATGTGGGAGCCGAATCAAGCTGCACTTAAGAGATGGGGAACCTTTGGAGAGCAAGACGAGCAAAACCAGCAGGAGGTGTCCCGGGGGCCTCGTTAACCCTTTTAATGGTGACTTCGTGTCCCTTCTGCAGGGAGCCACAGAACCTGCCCAGCCTGCAGGGAGGGAGGGAGAGCACCACCACCACCAGGCCCCGACAGCTGCGTTTTTCAAGGAGAGGGTCTTAAAAAGCACTTTTCTCACTGGGACAAAGCAGACTCAGGAGGTTGTCAGATGGTTTTTCCAGCCAGAATCCCAACAAGAGGTTGGAAATCCCCCTAGGCTCTCCCTGTCTGCAGGGGTGGCTTAGCAGGTCCCAGTTTAGTAGGTGCTTAAGCAGAATGAATTTATCTGGGCACATGTAAATATTGAAGGTGTTAAAGTCTCATGAAAGCCACCACAACTCAAGGAACGTTTAGGGCCAAGCAGCTCAGGGGTTTCCCCTGTAAACCTGGGTAGAAGCTGTAGGTTTAAATCAAAGATGAATCCCTGAGAGAAGCAGTTTCATATCCTCCTTGGAAAGAGGGAGGTTGGTCCCTCTCTGCCAACACCATCTCACCCACAACCAGCCAGGACAAGGTGTGAACACATGAAAATATCTCAAGGAAGATGACCTGTGCATGAAAGTCATCACAACCCTTCTGCTGGGAAGCCCAAATCCCACTGGAATCCTTCCTGCTTTGAAGTCGGTGGAACCTCCACCGTGTGACTCTGAACTGGCTTTGTGAAAGCTCAGCAGCTGCAAACCACAAGCACTGCCCTGGACTGGCTCTCTCTGATGTGCAAGGCTGGGCACCTGGAAAAGCCACTTCTTATGGATACGAGCAGGAGCCAGAGGTTGAATATCAGGTTTGTTGTGGAGGAACAGCCCGACAGCTCTTCATTCACTACAAGGGATTGCTGGGCTTGCAGCTGGAGGAGGGTGATTGTCCCATGAGCAGCATTTTCCCTGTTTTCCAACAAACCCAGGGATCTGGAGGGTGTGCAGCCCTGAAATGTGAGTCACCTGTGTGGCACAAGGCATTCCATGGTGGGTGGCTGAGCAGAGACATGGGGGATAACTGGGACCTGAGCTCAGCCAGATGCAGATTTCTCCCAGCTGGAAAAACTGGGAAGTTGTTGTCCTCAGGGAAGAAGGGCTGTGTCTTTCCTGCTGTGAAGAGGAGCTGGAGTCTCTCTGTGGTCCTGCTGGGCAGCAGAGCTCAGAGCAGCGGCTGGTTCTGGTCCTGCAGCTGTGCAGGGCTGAGCCACGGAAAGCAGGACTAGAGCCCGGCTTCTCCCTGTTTTCAGCTTGCTCATGGTTGTGCCGGCCTAAAAAAGTTCATGAAAGTCATGTCTGGACCTCCCTAAGGGCTCAGTGCTGCTTTGTCCTATCCGTGAACACCCTGTCCCCAGGCAGTGCTCCACGTTTGACTTCAGACCACACACCCTGTGTCCTCTCCAGGGATTGCACCAACACTTTGGCTCAAAATAAAACTCATTTCCAAAATATTTCTTCTCTTTTCACTTGCATGCAAGAGGTCCCAGTGCTTGGATTACCTCGAAGTGACACGAAGGATGTGGTGCCCAAAAGCTCATTTGATTTCCCCAGCTATCTGCAAATGAGAGTTCTGGGGGAGAGAAACGCGTTCTTGGCCACAACAGGGGGTTGGAATGAGATGAGTTTTAAGGTCTCTTCCAACCCAAACCATTCCATGACTCCATGATTCTATGAAAGTACATCTCATTGCAAGATGTGCATCCCAATATACTCAGACCAGCTATAATGCAGCTACTACGCAATTATCATTAAATACAGTATTTTGGTCATTTCAACCCATTATGAGACCTGCTAAAAAAAAAGGAAAGATCCTTCGAGGAAATACTCCACAAATATTCTAAATTTCCTGATTCTTTTTCCTGACTTTTAATTCAAGACAATGCATTCCGTGTCGACAAAAGCACTGAGTCCTCCCAGAACCAGTTCATTTTGCCCCAGCAAAGATGTAAAGATTTCTCAGGGCAAGCTCTGCAATTCCATATGTTTCTGTGATTAGACCCCTTTTTTAAGGCAAAAAAGGAACCTTATTTGTTTCCAAGCAAATTCAAAAATCTTTTTAAGAATTTTAATTAAGACAGGATGATGCCTTCTCATTACCAGTATTACTGGAGGGATTTAATGTCAAAAAGGTATGTCACAGGAACACCAGACAAAATCTTCTCTCCAGCTGACATTTCTCAACTGGTTTGTAACACTTCACTTCCCTACTTTGTCACTTCTCCCATTCTTGTGAATCTGCTGCATGCCCCAGTCCCATCACGCCCAGATTCGAAATTTAGCACCTTCCCTGGGCACATAACTCAGCAATAAATCACTGCCATTTCCCAGAAATTCCTTATCTTCAATCCCGTGTATTCTGAGCGGCAGAGGAAGCCCCGTTGGGCCCTGGCACAGGGTGCCCAGAGAAGCTGTGGCTGCCCCATCCCTGGAAGTGTCCCAGGCCAGGCTGGATGAGGCTTAGAACAACCTGGGACAGTGGAAGGTGTCCCTGCTCACTGCAGAGGGTGGGATGGGATGAGCTTTAAGGTCCCCTCCAACCCAAACCGTTCCATGATTCCATGATTCTGTGAATCCCCAGCTTCCCAGAGCATCCTCCCCATGACCAAACTCATCCTCGGCACCACCTCACGCTGTTCCTTCTCCATCAATACAGAAACCACCAACCCCATCCTGCTGGTCAGCACCTGAATTCTCTCCGAGAGCCACAGCCATCCCCACAAGAGGAAGGAATAAATGCTTACGAGAACACTCCCAGCAACGTCAGTGCTGAGCTGGGATGGATCCGCCTTCCCTCTCCCTGTCACCAGCGGTCATTGCCCAACAGCCTGCCCGGATCTGGCCACGGACCCTGGAAGGGGCGGCATCGCCACGACATTTTGCAGGAGGTCCTGAAACATAATTAAACGCTGTGGTGAAACCAAACCGTAAACAAGCCATGAATAAAACCCCCTTGAATTATTTTGCTAAACTATAATTACACAATAAGGAAGCAGATTAATTAAGTAAAATATAAGTCCTGAAACTGAAGCTTGCAAGCAAAGCAGTTTATTTTAATTTCCACATTATTTCATATGAGATAGAAGTGTTTGCTGTGGGTTTAAAATGTTGGAATCCATTCCTTGCTGCCAGGCAGACCAAACCCAGTGGATAAATTAAATTTTTGCATCTGAGGCACCTCCTGAAATGTATATAAGGAGAAGGGCTCTGCCTCAGAGGAGCTAAAGGAGATCTCCTTCTTCCAGTCCCTGCTCCTCTCTTGCTCCTCCGCGTCGCCGTTACTGCCCGCCCGCCCCAGCCACCATGAGCCGACAGTGCTACACCTCTGGCTCCATCCTGGGAAGACGAGGCTTCTCCTCGGCATCTGCCGTCTGCGGCCTGGGCAGGGCCAACAGCAGCTCGGCCTCCGTGTGCCAGCCCGTGGGACGGAGGTGTGGGATCGGCGGCTTCAGCAGCCGCAGCGTCTGTGACCTGGGCAGAGGGCAAAGGATTTCCTTCGGTGGGAGCTGCCGCAGCGGCGTCTACGGCGGTGCTGGCGTTGGGCGCTGCGGTGTCGCTTACGGCGGGGGCCGCTTTGGCACCGTCGTGGGCTTTGGGAACTGTGCGAGCTTCGGGGGCCTGGGCAGCTACAGAGGCCTGGGGGATGGCGTGGCCGTGGGGGGCTACGGCGGTGGCATCAGCATCGGCCTCGGCGGAGGGAGGTCCGAGGGGATTCGCGGCGTCAGCATCCACCCCGAGCTCCTCAAGCCCCTGTGCGTGGGCGTGGACCCTGAGGAGTGCCAAGTGCGGACCCACGAGAAGGAGCAGATCAAGAACCTCAACAACCAGTTCGCCTGTTTCATCGACAAGGTGAGAGCCCACTTTCCCTGCCCCGCGTCCCTCAGCTCCCAGGGCTGCATGTCCCCAGAGACAACATTGGGAGCTCTTTCTCCTGGTACCCTGGTATTTAAACATTTCTGATGAACCATGGCGGTCCTGGCCTGGAGACCCTCTGGATTTAAGCCCTGCACCAAGGCAACACCACCAGTGTTGTACCTTTGGATGGTCACCAACCTGCTAAAGAGCTCAGTCAGGAGCAGCTCCAAGGACACAGTAAATGCAAACCTGTGAGTGATGAGATGGAGACACAGAAGGATAGGAAATTTTAATCCAAGTGTATAACCTGATGTTGCTCTCACAAACCTATAAACTCCAAAGGACTTCTGCATTCTTAAAATAGTTTGTGTTTCATGAAGGTGATGTGGAAGGATGAATTTAACTAAAACGGGAGGAACTATTTTAATTTCTCTGTCCCTCTACTCTGTGAATGAAATGATTTGGTGAGTTCCTAAAAAGATGTAATTTATCATTGTTTTCTTGGCTATGTTTAAGGGTTTTCATGACTGTTTAGAGAGCTGTTATGGGAAAGAATTTTTCAAGCAGCAAAGAAAATCTGCTCTGTCTGATCTGATCTTGATTTTCCTGGAGAGTTGTTCTGCAACTGGAAAGACTGAATCCACCCAGGAGCAGCAACTCCTGCTTCCTCCCATTTGTAATATGACTTATTCATGACCCATCAAGGTTTTAGAGAGCCCTTTAATCTAGCAGTGAAAGGCATGATAAGTATCCATGATTGGAGTTTAGATCAGATACATCCAAATGAGGTCCTGGATGGAGCTTTTAGTGCTGAGAAGGACTTGTTACTGCCCTGGGCCTGTCAGGAGGCCAAGGATCCGGTTCTGGGGGAGAAGGGGAGGTGTCTGGCTGAACCAGCGTTGGTTGAACCCAGGACTGGCCTCAGCACAGAGTGAAGGCACTGATGTTGCTCAGCCTGAGATTCGAGTCCTGGGTGGGACCAGTTTAGCTCAGAGAAGATGCCAGTCCCATTCAACCCCCTGAGACAGCAGCACCTGGCCATTTGCAATTCTGATTTGATTTTCACTTTTCCCTTTGGGAAGTGGAGAAACCCTGGCACAGGAGGGCCTGACTCTCCCATCTCTTCCCTGCCCAGGTGCGGCTGCTAGAGCAGCAGAACAAGGTGCTGACCACCAAGTGGGAGCTGCTGCAGCAGTATGTGCTCCCAGCTTCCCGGAGAAACTTGGAGCCTGTGTTTGAGAACTTCATCTGCAACCTGAGGAAGCAGCTGGAGTGTGTGATGGGGGAGCGTGAGCGGCTGGAGAATGAGGAGCGGTGCCTGCGGGACCTGGTCCAGGAGTTCAAGTGCAAGTAAGTCACACACAGGGAAGCAGCAGACCCAGACACTGCTGGCCTGGGGGTGTTCCTGAGTGTGAATCTACGGGAATTGCACTGCATGGATCCAAAAACTGGGGCACAGGGCAAGGCTCCGCAGTACTGGGCGAGTTTCCTGCACTGGACACCCAGTGCTGCACTGGGAGATGCTGGTGCTGGACTGGGAGAGGTTTTCAACCCCAGTTTCTTTAGGGAGCAGGATAGGAAACCAGTTTTCCTCGGCCTCCTGCACAGCCCTGTGGTTTGCCATATCAAGTTTCCCCTGTCAGCTGTGCCTGTATCTTCCCCAGTGCCATCCATTCCCACAAAACCCTCAGCCAAATTTCTCCACCCCACTCTTTACCCACATCATGTTGGGATACATTCTCTCTTCCCAGAGGGAATGTGGGAATTTCTTTTTCTAATCTAAGCTGCAGATACTCCTAAAAATCTCCCTGTGTACTCTGCTAAGCCACAAACCAGGTCACTGGATCAACCTTTCCCCAGAGTTCATCGTCTCAGGTGTTTTTTCTTGCTGAGCCACCACCGAGCAGGTCCAAGTCACAGAATCAGCATCTTGTGAAAGTTCTTCCAGGTCCCAATTACTGAGTCATTATGCCCTGACTGTGCTCCCCACTGCACCCTGGAGTTTCGCAGGTTGCTCAAGCTCCTGACCTTCCCCTGGGGCATTTTGGCCACAGTCTCCCCAGAAACACTCTGAGCAGAGTCCTGCATGCTCTGGAAAAACATCTCACAAAGCAGCAGGGCTGGAAGCAGCAATCCAAGCCTCCAGCTTTGCATTTCTGGTGGTTTGGCTGGATTTTCCTCTGGCTTCAGCCACCCAAGCCGCTGGTGTGGCTAAAACAGATGAATAAATCCCAGTGAGGGGGTAAGAAACAGCAACGAAGCAAAAATAGTGATAAAAAATGAGGTGCAAAGAGAAATCTCATTTTCCATGGTCTGCACTGGCTGGTTGGGTGATGGAGATGGGACCCCCAGGGCTCAGCATCCCCCCACTCCACTTTCCTGCAGGTACGAAGATGAGATCAACAAGCGCACGGCGGCGGAGAATGAGTTCGTGGTGCTCAAGAAGGTGAGTCAGGAGCAGCTGGGGGTAGCCAAACCCTGGGCGTGGGGCCCGTGGGAGAAGTGGGGGGTCCTGGCACCATGGCACAGCCTGATGGCCCAAAAATGAGGCAACCCAAGGAATCTGGAGGGCCTCTGTGAGGTTTTCAGCACATGCAGCCCAAACCCAGATAGTGCTGAGGGCTGGAAGTAGTGGGGTTTCTCCAAATCTAAAGAAAACCTGGGGTTTGCCACAGTCGCTCCTTCACCTCTTTTCACCTAATTCCTGGTATCTCTCCAGGATGTGGATTGTCTCTACCTGACCAAGGAGGAGCTGGAGGTGAGGGTGGGTCTCCTGCGGCAGCAGCTGGAGTTCCTGAAGTGCATCTACGCTGAGGTAAGAGCCCAATCTGCTCCCTGGGGGAGGCATCATCTCCTGCCCTCCCCACCCAAGTCTTACACCAAGAGTGCAGGGAAAGGTGTTCTTCCTGAAAATCCTGGAATTGCAGCCCAGAATTCTGTCTTTAGATGTATTTGATAACAACACTGTTGCACCTACTTTGGGAAGGCAAAGGGGGTCTTGGTTGTCTCCTACTTTGCTGCCCACAAAGGGGTTTTTGCCTGAAAACCTCTCAAATTCTAATCCAAACCATCCCTGGGTTGGCCGAATATTTTTAGCTCTTGTTCTTTTTACATTAGTCAAAATATTTTTATGAAAATATCACTTCTGTCTAAAGTTCCATGAGTTTTTAACAAAACACACAGGGGACACTTTGCACTGACACCTTTTTGAGCTAAACCCCTTTAGCTGGGGGCAGTGGGGCCCAAAGAAGCCAGGCCTGAGGGATTCCCTGTCCAGCAGAGCACTGGCACAGCCAGGAATGCAGGAGTGGGTTGCTCCAGCAGGATTCCCCGCCCTTCCTTCAGGAGCTGCACGCAGCCATCCCACGTTGTGCCACCAAAACAGGTCCCAGCTGCCAGGTCTTGCTGGACACGAGTCACCCAGCTGGAGAACCCCATGTTGGGAGGTCATGGGAGAACCTCCTCCAACCAGACCTCCCTTGCTGGGGTTGCCATTGGCCTGGCTGGGGCTGGTTGAGGGAATGGGACTGACGCTCTGGTCCTGCAGGAGAGAGCTCAGCTGGACTGTCAGCTGTGTGACACCTCTGTCATCGTGCAAATGGACAACAGCCGGGACCTGGACATGGAGGGCATCATCAAAAGCGTGGAGTGCTGCTATGAGGAGATCGCCCAGAAGAGCAAGGCCGAGGTGGAGGCTTTCTACCAAACCAGGGTGAGTATTCCATGAATTTTCATGACAGACCATTTCTGAGACCGTTTCTGAGACCATTTCTGAGACCATTCCCGTCCTCCATGATGCAACTTTAACCCACTCCACATTGTGTACTAGCTGCAATTTGCTATAGAAGGTGCCAAAAAACCCAAACCCAAACCCAAGCCAACCTTCAAAGTGTGGTTTGAGACATTTCGGTACAAGCAGAGCAGATCAGGGCGTTCAGAGATGTCCCCTTTGTGCACCCTCAGGTGCATCCCCACTTCCCAAAGGGCAAATCATAGAACCCTAAGACTGGAAAAGACCTCCAAGATCAGCAAGTCCAGGACTCACCTGAGGCTGTCGCCTTGTCTGTGCTGAGGCCGTGGCTGGGTGGTGCCCCAGGGGCATTGACCCCCGTGCAGCTCCAGAGATTTCCATCTTCCTGGGAAGGTAGGGGGCCTGAGAAGGGGAGATTTGGGTGCATTGACATCATCCTCTTCCTGTGCAACAGCTGGAGGAGCTCCACAGCAGCCGGGGCAAGTTCTGTGATGACCTGAGGAACAACCAGAGCGAGATTGCCGAGCTCAACAGGATGATCCAGAAGCTGCAGTGTGAGTCGGACAACGTGAAGAAACAGGTAGGACCAAGGGATGGATCCAGCTGGGAGCTCAGCTCCTCTGTCAGAGGGCATCGTCCTACCAGCTCCCACCCTGTGGAGCTGCAAAGAACCCCCCGCCCCAGATTAGATCTGTTTTAACTTCTCATCTGCTGGTCATGCACACTAAAAAGCAGATCTCACCTCACAAATAAGAAGTGCATTGGTTTGGCTGTGCCAGAATCAGTGTTTGCTGTGGGCTCCCACCCGGTTGCAGCCAACAGATCCCATCACCTTCATCCCAAAAAGCTTGGCCACCACAAATCCAGCCTAAATCTTGGCTCTCTGGCACTTCCTGGCTGGGAAGTAAGGGGTCACATGAGCAACCCTGTGGAGATACCCCTTAATATCACCCCGGCTGCCCTCTTGCCCAGAGAAATTGTGGCTGGAAGTGTCTGGGGCCAGGTTGGATGTGGTTTGGAGCAGCCTGGGCTAGTGGAAGGTGGCCCTGCCCATGGCAGGAGATGGGACTGGATAGGCTTTGCTTTACTTTACTATACTGAAACTTTGTGGGAATGTCCTCCTGTGGCTGTCCCCAGATCTCAGCCCTGCAGACGGCCATCTGTGATGCTGAGCAACGGGGGGACTGCGCCCTCAAGGACGCCCGCCAGAAGCTGGTTGACCTGCAGACAGCTCTGCAGCAGGCCAAGGACAAGATGGCCTGTCTGCTCAGGGACTACCAGGAGCTGCTCAATGTCAAGCTGGCCCTGGACATTGAGATTGCCACTTACAGGACGCTGCTGGAGGGAGAAGAGAGCAGGTAGGAGCAGCCCTGGATGCACCTTGTAAGGAGGGTCAGCAAAAGGCAAGGGGAGGGAAAAGAAATGTTGCACCCAGGGGTACAGAGGGGAGCAGGGCCCCTTTTCTATCCCCATGGGTGTAGGAGGTGATCATCCTCTCATCCAAAAAGAGGATGGGATATTAGTATGACCATGGAATTCGGGACCCAACCCTGCAGTGCTTTGGTGGGCAATTTGAACAAGCACCTCTCACCCCGGTGCACCTAAGGGGCTGAAGGACCTGTCAGGTTTCTAAGGAGGCAGTGGCTGGGCTCTGCTTGCCTGCGTGTTTGCAGAATATGTCCCTAAATCCACCTCTGAGACGTTTCTTTCCTTGGCAGGATATGCACTGGCAACCCTGTGAGCGTAGGTGAGTTAATGAACCCCCCGTCGTTTCCTTACAAGCCTTTTAAGCTTGTAACCCTCCTTTGAAGCCGGGTTTTCACTGCTCTGGGCGTAACCGAGCCTGTTTTTCCCCCGCAGCCGTGGTCAGCGGCGGGGGCACGGTCGGGGAGTGCCGATCCCTGTCTGGAATCGGAGGCAAATGCACCGTCAAGACCGGAGGGGCCGGCGCGGGGCTGGGCATGGTCTCGTCCTTCGGCAACGCCGGGTTCAGCACCCGGAGCGTGGATTGTGTCCCCAAGGTCGGGGCAGGATTCGGGGCCAGAAGCGCGGTCAGCTGCGTGGGGAGGGAAGTGCTCACCGGGGTGGACGGGGTCCAGTGCGCCCCCGGGATGGGCAACCTGGGCAACCTGGGCAACCTGGGCAACGTGGTGTGCGCAGGGGTGGAGCAGTGCGGCGCCGGGCCCGTGCTCATCCCCGGGCCCCCGGGGGTCTGCGGTAACAGGTTCAGCACATCCGTGCGCGTGGTCAGGACGAGCCGGTAGAGACCGGCGGGGCCCGACACGGCAGATTTTATAATAATCAGCATTTCTGCAATAAAACAGTATTCCCCCTCCCTCTGACAGCCACAGGGATCACACAACCATGCGCTAGGACATCGCTCTGCCTAAACCCTTTGCCCGACAAACTCCACCCTCTCTCTGATGTCTTTCTTGGGGGAAACGCCCCCCTGCCCCCCTCAGCCAGGTGAGATTTTCATTTCAGAGACCATTCCTGTCTCCACACATCATCTTGGCTTTTCAATCACCCTTCCCTGCTCGACCCCTTTCCAGCAGAGACTAATGCAGCTATTGCAAAAGGATGAAAAATTTGGTCATCCCAACTTCAGAGAAGCCACAATTTAATTGTCTGAGACGAAGCTGCAGCTGTAATTTAACTTCTTTAATGACAGCAGAAAAATCCAATTTTTCCTGTTTACGAGAGGGTTGGGAATGCTTATGTAAATTGGTCCAGGTTGCTACACCGTGTTTGGTAGAGCAGATTTTAATTATGCCCCGACGAGCACCTTATATTTCTGTAGTTAAATGCATGCGTTGTTTTTCCTGTGTGTAATAGACGGAATTAAAGCTTTTAATGTGTAAGTGAACAGAGTTATTACCCTTCGCTTACTCCAGACTTTCAGCTGTACCTTCAATAAACGCCATGCATAATTCATGCTGCACTGCCTGGGCTTTATTTCCCTCCCTGATATTGCAAATCATAGAAGTTTCCTCAAACCTGAGTCTCCAAATGGGTGGAGTTTGGAGCTTCAAGAAGTTTTTGTCTGCTCTCCTTCCCGAAGCACCTTTGCATACCTTTATTCCATCCAATGATCAGTGTGGCCACAAGGAAGTCTGGAATGAGGCTCTTCAACCATCCGTGGGATAAGCAGTTTGCTTGGGATCTCTCACAGTGTCTGGGATCTCTGGAGACTGAACAAAAAGGCAGCCAGGCACTTGTTTAAAGAAATCAGTGAGAACCAGCTCAGGGAGTAACAGGAAAATAATCCTACACCACACCTGTGAAACCCCCCCATGAGAGTGGGTTGATTTTAGAAGAAAGTAAGAGGAAAGTGCAGCTTCCCAAAATGCAGCACCAGGGGCTCCTTCCTTAGCCCTCACCTTCCTTAAAATATGTGAACTCACACAAAGAACAGGGGCTGGACCTGTGGCTGGACATGCCCCTCCATCATCCCTTCCAGGGAGGGAAAACCCTCTCCCACAATTTTAGGAAACTGGGATTTAGGAGAAATCACATCGCCCTCTCCCCTTTCTCTATGAGGGTCGTAGAACCATGGAATATCCTGGGTGGGAAGGGACCCACAAGAATCATCTAATCCAAGTCCTGACCCTGCACAGGACACCCCAAAAATCCCACCAGATGCTTGACTGTTATCCCAATGCTCCCTGAGTTCTGCAGCCTTCCCAGTTCCCCTGGACAGTGACCCACTGATGGGTCTCTATGACTTGGCTGTGAGGATCTTGCCGTGGTGCCAACTCAACCCAGCCGGATGCACAGCTGGAATCACGGGAAAACCAAGCGGCCCTGCAGCTCCTCCCTTCCCACAGCTGCCCATGGCACAGCCCACGGCCCCTGAGCCAGCTCTGCTCTGCATCATCCTTGGAGAAATCCCTCTGTCCTCGTCCAGCCTGGAAAGGCCCAGGGTGTGGGCAGGTTCATCTGCCCTTGAAAGGCTCACCGAGAACCAGGTGCTGCCATTTATTCCCTGATGTCCCACTCCACTTCCAAGACTTCCCTGCTGGCTCAGGGCTTCTTTCCCTCGACCTCTCCTGGGCTGGAGGATGAGCTCAGTCCCCATCCCAGACTCAGTCTGTCCTTGCTGCTGGGATGGGGATGAACCCACCATGGGATGCGCTCCGGCCTCTGCTGCTCTCCCAGCATGGGGCATTCGGGCTCCCCTCGTGGTTTATTGGATGTGATCAACAGGGAGCAGAGCACTAATTGTATTTTAATAAATGCCACAGTGGCTGGGGGGTGGTGAAAGCCAAGTGGGTCAGCCTTGGTGAGAAAGCAAAACTCACCCCCCTAAAAATGTTTTTGGAAACATCTTCATCTTTTCTGCTCCATGAACACGACTCGGGCTCCATCTCATTTCTATGTAAATACCAAGCAGAAACATCCAAACAAGAAGCTTTCAGTCCCCAACAGCTCATAATTTATGTTGATCACCTCCCTGCAAAGCAATACCTGCACACCAAACACCAGCCAGCTCCCCGGGGGACAAAAGCAGCCTGGCAGCTCTTGCATTTCTGGGAGAAAACCTTTAATCATCCCTGTCCTCAACTCCCAGCTATTGCAAAACCCATGTTTGCTGCTGCCTGCTTGAAGATGTCCATGTAGATCAGGGTATTTTGGAGAGAAAAAAGCCGGAAATGTGCGTTTGGGATGGATGGAGGTCAAATCTTGCACAGTGTCGCTCCCAGAGTCTTTCGTAAATTCATAGAGTCTAAAACAATGGATTATCAGAGAGGTTGGGATAGAAAGGATCTCATAAACTGTCTTGTTCCACCCGCTGCCATGGGCAGGGCCACCTTCCACTATCCCAGGGGATATCCTAGTCTGGCCTTGGGCACTTCCAGGGATCCAGGGGCAGCCACAGCTGCTCTGGGAAATCCATTGCAGGGCCTCCCCACGCTCACAGGGAGGAATTTCTTCCATATATTTAACTTTGACTTTCCCTCTTTCAGCTTGAACCCAGAGGCTAGCAGAGTTGATCCAAGCAGACAGGTGAAAATGCCACATCTGCCTCTGGGTTTGGAGCCCCAACCCTCGGCTCCTCCACACCACCAACCAGGCCAGGAAGGAAAGGGAGCGATTTTCAAGTGGCCTTCGCGGCGCTCGCATACCCTGTGGATAATGAGCCGAGGGGAGAGGAGTGTGGGAGCCTAAAGTGACAATTCCCTCTTTCTTGTTGGCAGCCCCACCTTTAATCCCATTACATTCATTCTGCTCTAACATCTGATCTGAACCCGTTCTTCAGCTTCAGGACAAGCTGCCTTTACTGGGGTCAAGCAACCATGAAGACAAAATCTCATTTTCCCATCGCACCCTGGCTTTGAATTTTATGCAAATCATCGAAGCAATGGATGCTCATGAATTTCAAGTGACATTCCAGATTCAGACCCACATTTTCCAAAAAGAAACAAGCTGACCTGTACCATCTGGGAATCATTTCTCACTGCAAAGGGAAATTCTCTTTCAGTGCCCCAGCTCTCCCGTTCGAGCCTGCCTGGCAGCCTTTCTCCAAGTATAATCAGACACTTGGTCTTCTGTGTTCAGTAGCAGCTATTTCATTGTTCTTCCAGAGATGCCAGTGAGAGTTTAGCTCCTCAATGATCTTGTAGCACTAGGGCACAGGGATGCGTTTTGAAGGGCAAGTAGAGTCCTGTCCTGTAAATGTAGTTAAGCTCCAGTTGTGCAGAGTGCAGGCAAAGCCACCAGGACAGCCCCACAGCAAAAACCAGCTGAGCTCTGACATGCAAGGGATGAAACACTCTCAGCACTGCAGTTCCACAAAGTCTGAGATGCCAGAAAGTGTCACCACGCCCTGTTGAATTTGATCTTTTTTCCCAAGGACTCCAAGAAGTAAAATAGGGAGAATTTGTGGGAGTATTTTTCATGCTGGTTAAATCTGCTTTTGGCAGCATTTTGAATGGAAGGTTCAAAGGTCTTTAAAAGAAATCAGAGCTGGAGAGAGCCAGAAACTCAGGACTGACTACATCTTAAAGCAGGCAAATAACATCGTCCCACAGAGCTGGGCAGAGAGTTTTTCAGAAAATCTGCCTCTTCTTTTGAAATGGTTTTTAGGTCAAAATGAAATTGCATCAGTCACATCAGCTAGCTGGAGAAATCCCAGCCCAGCCTGTGGGTGGGATGGAGTTGTCCTCTGGAAATGCAAGGAAGAGAAGCCTAGAAAACCTGCCATAGGCTAAATAATGAATATAAATGGACAAAACTTGAGGTGATATTTAAATCTGGAAAGGGGAAAGAGGAAAACTTGATCAGGACCACTTTGTCAAGTCATCCCAATGAGATGGTCCCTGCCCAGGGAGTGGGAACAGCAGACTGGATCAATTAGAGCCCCAAAAGGGATGTCAGGTTTCATGAACATCAAGCTGCCTTCTGCCTTCAGGTGAAGAAACCCCATGAAATATTTTTGTTCAGATTTAACCATTTTGTTCTCACCGTCCTTCACTCGAGTCAGTCCAGAGGACTCTCCACTGATCTCTGTGTTGATGTGCTGCATCTTTTAATTAGAATTGGGGGATGCAAGACTTTATTTCTGGTTTTATAACATTTTAAAATTATTTTCTTTCACAGTGAGGAAATTACAGAATCATGGAATCCCAGAATGGTTTGGGTTGGAAGGGATCTCAAAGACCATCTCATTCCACCCCACCATGGGCAGGGACACCTTGCACCAACTCAGGTTGCTCCAAGCCCCTCCCAACATGGCCTTGGACACTTCCAGGGTTAGGCAAAATAATATGAAATAAAATAAACAATCTCTGTGAGGATACAGAGGCTTTGCATCAGGCTGAGCTCCCCTGCCAGAAATCTGGGCGTTAGGTAACTCTTCCAGCTGAGCAGATCCAGCCCTAGGAGGTGTGTTTGGGTGCAATCAGGGTTTAACAAGTCTCAGGGAGACAGCTGCCTCCTGGCACGTCAAAACCATGAAGGCACTAAATTGATCACTGGACTTCCATGCAACCAAGCCCAGATCCCTGGGGGATAAAAGGGGCACCCATATTCCCTTTCCTCAGAGAGCTGTGGAGTCTCTCTGGCTGTGCAGGGCCCTTCTCTGCTGCCGCGATGAACCGGACGCTCAGCATGAGGGCAGGAGGTGGAGGCCGATCCTACAGCGCTGCCTCGGCCATAATTCCAAGCAGCAACAGGGCTGGCTTTAGCTCTGTGTCACGATCGGGAGGAGGCGGAGGTGGCTTTGGGAGGCTCATTGGAGGAGGTGGTGCTGGTGCTGGTGGAGGTTTTGGCAGCAGGAGCCTCTACAACCTTGGTGGTAGCAAGAGGATTTCCATCGGGGTTGGAAGCAGCTTCAGAGCGGCTTTTGGGAGTGGAGCTGCCGGTGGCTCCGGCCTGGGAGGTGGCGGTGGTGGGGGTGGCTATGGGCTTGGCGGAGCTGGTGGTGGGCTTGGGCTGGGGCTTGGTGGTGGCGGAGCTGGTGGTGGGCTTGGGCTGGGGCTTGGTGGTGGAGGTGGTGGATTTGGCTTTGGTGGAGGTGCTGGTGGGCTTGGCTTTAGTGGTGGGCAGGGAGGTGGTGGAGGGTTTGGCTTGGGTGGACTGGCGGGGCTGGGAGGATTTCCTGGGGGGCTTGGTGGTGGCAGGAACCCGGTGGGATTTTCTGGTGGCCCATCTGGAGTGGGTACAATCCAAGAAGTGACTGTCAACCAGAGTCTGCTGGCACCACTGAACCTGGAGATAGATCCAAACATCCAACAGGTGCGGAAAGATGAGAAGGAGCAAATCAAGACCCTCAACAACAAATTTGCTTCTTTCATTGACAAGGTAAGACCTCCCTGGGTGCTGTGGATCTGTGGTAGAGGGGGAGTGGGGGTCTAGTAGATATAAAAATAGGACTTCAGAGATCTCCAGTCCTTCACCCATTTCCTCCCTGCATGCCTTTGTTAATTCCCTCAAACAATAATGTCCTTATGAACAGTTACAGGGGAGAAAACAAGACAAGAAAACTGTAGGATTAGATCCAGATTTTGTGCCTGAGAAATAACACAGATTAGCTGAAACGGAATAAGCCAGTTTTGGGTCCAGGTCTAGGGACTCAACCAAACTCCCTCTCTGGGCAATCGCAGCAGATGTGTTGGTCCTTGTTTATTGCCTGCAAGGTGAAATCCTTTATATATTGACCCAATTGACTCAACTGCTCAAGTCCTTCCTTGGCTTTTAATTGGATAAATATGTTGTATGTGTGAGCAAAAGGAAAGGCAATTAAGCCTTTTTGCATTAGTACTCAGACCTTAGCTTTAACGAAGGAACATAAATACCTTACAAAGAAAGAAACCCCAGAGGGTGTGAAAGAAGAACTTCACTGTCTGATGAAGAAAGACCTGAACCCAAGTTTTCTTACCATTGCTTGTTGGCTTCCTAAATTAAATTGCCTCTGGAGAGAACTCTCCACTGAGGGTGGATTTGCTCAGCTACAGGCTGGGCTAACACAGCCCTGGATAATCCAGAGGATATTCCCAGTTTGGAAACTCTTAGCTTGGGAATCCCTTGGCTCCTGCTGTGCATCACTGCCAGTTACTGAATACTGGCTGTCAGCTCACAGATATCTTCTGCCTAAGCCTCTTCTGCTTCCCAATGCTCAGGTTCGCTTCCTGGAGCAGCAGAACAAGGTGCTGGAGACCAAATGGACCCTTCTGCAGGAGCAGGGCCAAAAAAACAACTCCAGCAAGAGCAACCTGGACCCGCTGTTTGAGGCCTACATCAACAACCTGCGGCGGCAGTTGGCCAACCTGCTCAATGAGCGGGGACGCATGGATGGGGAGCTGAAGAACATGCAGGACCTCGTGGAGGACTTCAAGAACAAGTGAGTGTGAAATGGGGTGTAAATGGTTCAGCTGAACATTGAGCAATGGGAATTTTCACCCAAAGGGTGGTCAGGTGCTGCCCAGGCTCCCCAGGGAGTGGGCACGGCCCCAAGGCTGCCAGAGCTCCAGGAGCGGTTGGACACTGCTCCTAGGCACAGTGTGGGATTGGTGGGGTGTCCTGTGCAGGGTCAGGAGTCAGACTCAACGATCCTGATGCATCCCTTCCAACTCAGCTGAATCTGTGATTCTAGAATTCTGTCATTCTATGATTCTTTGATTCTATAGTTCTATGATTAATCTCAAAAAATTCAAATTCTGAAAGGCAAATATCCAGCCTGAAGTATTAACGGAGATTTCTCCAGGAAAGGGGAAAAACTTCCTCCAGTTTGTACTCCAATGCATAACATAGAACATCACTAATCACCTCCAATACCCCTGCTCAGGCGTATCTCTCCCTGCAGGACCCATTTTCCTCAACAGCACCAAAAAGGGTCCATTGACATTTTTCCCAGCAAAAAATGGAGACTCAGCCAGGACACAGCACCTCGTGATGGCTCTTGCAAAGCAAAATCCTCTAACCCAGCTTCACCTTCCTTGTTCTGTCTGCATTAAGTCAAAAATGTCCTTTCAGCCCTTTGAGAAATGGGAATCTCACACATTTGAGCTGGACAATTCCCAGGAGGCTGATTTGGAGATGCCACCCCCAGTCCAGATCACCTTGCAGTCCTACGTGGACACCTGTTCTGCTTCCCGAGTCTGACCCAGCACCTCTTTCCCCTTACCCCTGCAGATACGAAGAGGAAATCAACCGGCGCACGGCAGCAGAGAACGAATTTGTGGTGCTCAAGAAGGTGGGTGAGACAACTGATTGCTGAGCCAACTCCAACCATTGCACGGACTGGGAATATCCTGAGGGATGAGAGATCTCATGGAGCTGTGTCCTCATCCTTTAGAAGGGTTTTAAATCACTGTTTGATCGTGGTATTGTGGGAAAGGAATGGAGGCGCTTGTAGGAGGGAAGCAAAATCTCCTCCCACTCCCATCCCACAACACACCCAGGTGCAAAGCAGACCATGTAGAGACAGAGGGGATCAGTCGTGCTGGGAATCCCAGGTACCAAGGCCAAAGAGCCAGGACCTCCCTCCTTATCCATTTCCAAATTACACACAGCACTTTTCTGGGGCAGGAGGTGCCCTCTTGGTGCTCTTCCAGAGGGGTGTGCCAAGCACAGCTTCTCTACCAGGCAGCAGGGGAAGGGGCAGCCTCGTCTCCAGGCTTGGCCATTTCTTGGCTGTGCCAAGGAACTTCTTCCTGGATGAGCAGAGGATCCAGGTGCCACAGGTGCCCCCATAGCTGCTCTTTTCCAGGACGTGGATGCTGCTTACATGAACAAGGTGGAGCTGGAGGCCAAGGTGGATGCCTTGAGTGATGAACTCAACTTCCTTCGAGCCCTCTACGAGGCGGTACAGACAAATCCTCAATTCCTGTCCTGCCACTGTCCTTGGCTGGGGACTGCCACCACTCTGGGGCTTGGGGGAGGTAAGTGCAGCTCCCATGTGCTTCCCACAGGAGCTGGCCCAGCTCAGTGCCCAAGTGTCTGACACCGCCGTCATCCTGTCCATGGACAACAACCGGGACCTGGACCTGAGCAGCATCATCGCCGAGGTCAAAGCTCAGTACGAGGACATCGCCAACCGGAGCCGGGCCGAGGCTGAGGCTTGGTACCAAACCAAGGTGAGTTGACCCATCATTGCCACAGGAAATCCCTGCTGTCCCTAAGACGGGCTGTTTGAGCCACATCTTGTCCAGCCAGACACCTCAGACAGTTCAGGTTCCATCTTCCTTCTCACCTCAGTTTGAGGAGCTGCAGGCTACGGCTGGGAAACACGGTGATGACCTGCGCAACACGAAGGGTGAAATCTCAGAGCTCAACCGGCTCATCCAGAGAATCCGCTCTGAGATAGAGAACACGAGGAACCAGGTAGGAATGGCAAAAGGAGATGACAGAGCCCCATTCTGTTGTCCCTCAACACCACAGCTCAGCTTTGCTGATCTGGGACTTTTGCACCGTCACTGAAGGTGTTGAATTCCCTCCTGGAAAGGGCTCCACACTGTAAAATTTAACTATTGCGTGGTTTTCGCCAGTCTGGCTCTTCAACTCCAGCCACTTTAGCTCAGCCAGAACATTTTCCATGAACGCCCCAGCCAGAATGGGTTTCTTCCTTGGGTGACTCTCACTCAAAGGGAAGAGCAGCTTTCCAAGCCCCCCCTCCCTTGCAGTGTGCCACCCTGCAGACAGCCATCGGAGACTCTGAGGAGCGCGGGGAGATGGCTCTCAAGGACGCCAAGGCAAAGATGATTGACCTGGAAGATGCCCTGCAGAAAGCCAAGGCTGACATGGCCCGGCAGCTCCGGGAATACCAGGAGCTCATGAATGTCAAACTGGCCCTGGACATTGAGATTGCGACCTACAGGAAGCTGCTGGAGGGCGAGGAGAGCAGGTGGGAACAAAATCCTTGTGGGGATACTGGTGACTATCACTTTTCCCATCAGAGGTTGGTTCCTCTGCCTGTCTCCATAATTTTGCTCTAATGTCCTCTAATCCCCCAACAGGCTCAGCGGGGAGGGACTGAACCCCATCAGCTACTGTAAGTATCACAGTTCTGGATCCCAAAGTCTGGCTTTGGGAACAAGGCCTGGGAGCAAGCTTGGGAAAAGGGAAGTTTTGCCCCACATAGGATTTTGGATCCCTCCACTGTCATTAGGGGCTTGTGCAGGGGATGGAAGTTGGGCTCAAATCCTGTGGGTGCTTCCTGGAACTGGGTGACTCCCCAGGGAAGCTGTGGCTGCCCCGTCCCTGGATGTGTCCAAGGCCAGGCTGGATGGGGCCTAGAGCAACCTGGGATAGTGGAAGGTGTCCCTGCTCATAGCAGGGGGTGGGATGGGATGACTTTTATGGCCCCTTCCAGCCCAGCCCATCCCATGATTCCATGACTGCTGAGCAGATGTCCAACCCTCTGGTTGCTTTTCCTTGCAGCAGTCATCAGCTCCAGCTCCGGCATGGCTGGTGGAGCTGGCTTAGGAGGAGGATTTGGTGGACTGAGCCTGAGTGGAGGAGGCGGCGGAAGTGGTTTTGGCCTTGGAGGAGGTGGTGGAAGCAGCTTTGGTCTTGGAGGAGGTGTTGGAAGCGGTTTTGGCCTTGGAGGAGGCGGCGGGAGCAGTTTTGGCCTTGGAGGAGGAGGCGGGAGTGGTTTCGGTCTTGGAGCTGGCAGTGGAGGAGGAGGAGGAGGAGGAGGAGGAAGCTACAGCTTTGGAAGCGGAGGAGGACTTGGATTTGGGGCTGGAGTTGGTCTTGGAGGTGGATTTGGAGGAGGGAGTGGTCTGGGCACTGCTGGCAGCCACAGCCATGCCGGAGGCGGCAGCAGCGCCCTGAGCACCAGCGGAGGGAATTTCAGCTCTGGAAGTGCAAAAGGCACCAACCCAGGTGTGAAAATCGTCTCCAAAACCTCCTCCAGCAAAAAGAGCATAAAAAGCCAAAGCCTGAAGAATGCCACAGAGCACGAATAAAGCCAAGCCCAGACCCTCCCGTGGTTCCTCTGTTCCTCCTGCCCCATTCTCACCCACCTCCACCCCTCCAGCTGCCTCTGCCCTGCTTCTGCTCTGTAGTTCCCATGCATTTGGATCTCAGGTCAAGAAAAGCAGTGGAACACACGGCAACCAGAGCTCTCCAAGTCCCTGAAACAGGAGTAAAAGGAAAACACAGGCTTAAATGATTGTTCTGAATGGGGAACTGGTTTGGTTTTCTACTTGTTTGTTTTTAATAAGGCCAAGCAGTTTGTGATTGTGGCCACCCACAGCCATCAGCTAAAACAGAGCAGATAGCAGGGAGGGTTTTAGCTCAGTTCTGGCCCCCAGAAGCCCAGGGATGGGCTGGGAACGTGTGTTTAGCTCACCCTGCCTTGCCTTCACTGCTGGGATGAGCCCAACTTGCTCCTTCACAGGAGAAGCTCATCTTCATCACAGATCTGGGGGTTTTTTCTGCTGTGTAGAAATCCCCCTGGAGGCCACTCAAAGATCCCAGGCAGTGGCTTGTAATGTCCCTCTTAAAATATCCTTCATTCTGAGTCACTCTTGTGAGATGGAAAATCCCTCTTTCCTCCATTCACAGCCAAGTTTTGAAAGATAAGATTCTTCCAGATATTGCCAAGTTTTGCTGCTGAGTCAGCTCAGGCTCTTGAGCCTGACCAGGCGTTCAGAGCACTCATGTTCGAGCAGCAGCCTGAGATGCCTCCACCCACAGATGAGAATTCACGAGCTTATCAAAAAGCTTTTCCCAGATCACTCTCCCATTCCTGTCCTTTCTCTTCTTAAATGAGTTTGCCTGCAGTGGCACCTTACACGTAACCTCGGGGGTGGTTTCTGTCAGAGGATTCACCAGTGATTGATCCAGAACCGATAGAAAAGGGCTTGTTTTCAAAATAAAAGGATTTTTAAATTCTAAATAACGTTTGAGACAACGAGTCCTTCAAAAGCAAGTCCATTGTTTGCAGTTAAATGGGGGTTTTGTTCTGTCCCATGCAAGGTTTTGCTGGAATGTCTTCAAAAATTCCCAAATCCTCCAACAGTCCCAGTCTTGCTGTCTTTCCCCACGACCTTGGTTGCAGCAGGTGGGGAGAGTCTGAGACTGTGAAAATCACACTGGAAAAGCTTCCTGAAGGACCCTGTCCACTGCTCCTGGGGGAATTCCAGCATCTCCTCTCTGTGTGGGTTCCTCTGCCAAAATAAAGACTTTTGGGCAACTGGGAAGTGCAGCAGGTTCCATCCCAGTGGGTGGGAAATGAGGCAGTCGAGAGCAGGATCCCAAAGGAACTCCAGCGTCCCAAATCTATTTTCCCCTTTTCTGGTGGAATTTACCCCTCTGGCCTTCCACTGTGTCTTTGTATTTTTGGAAAGCACCATTAAAAACGAAAATTGCAGCTTGTTATACTTCCGCAATAGTGACGCGACTCCATGTTTCCCTTCCTCTCTCTTTTTGGAATGTGTCCAATAAAACCAGATTGTAATTTATTTGTTCTTTTTATTTATCTTTTTATTCTAAACCAGAACCAGCAATACAAAATATTCCCAACCTTCATCAGAATAAGCTGGAGGCAGGGAAAAGCTTTGGAATTCTGATTAAATTATAATTAAAATCTTGAAATCGGTTGTCCAAAAATAAATTGAAGAATTGGAGAAAACTGGAGGAGGAAGACGAGGAAGAGAAGGAGGGTGGAGGTTTATCCGTAAGTGATAAGCTAATTAATCACCAGTCATTTCTTAACTTATTGGGGTTAATCCAAAAGCTTTTCTTCCGTGGAAGGGAGGGTTTGGCGCAGCCAGGCAAAACCTCAGGATTTAATTTTTGCTTTCTTAAAAAGCCAGAGCAATCCCAAGTGTCTGCAGGGCTCTGGGGGAGGCTTTATCTGGAAGATCTGGGTTGGGGATGGGTGCCGGAGCACAACAGCAGCACTGATGCAGATATTTCAGTCAGTCATTGCAAAAGGAGAATAAAACCAAGAGAAAGTGGAGAAAAAACCCTCGGCCAAACGATATTGCAAAGCCCTTATTGAATTTCAAAGGCTCAGACGCTTTGCTCTGCCCTGACCTCACAACATCCTGGCCCTGAATAACTCCGGGCAGAACTCGAGAAGGAGCAGGAACACGGGAGGGAGCAGGAACTCAGGAGGGAGCAGGAGCACAGGAAGGAGCAGGAACACGGGAAGGAGCAGGAACACGGGAAGGAGCAGGAGCACGGGAGGGAGCAGGAACACGGGAGGGAGCAGGAACTCGGGAGGGAGCAGGAACTCGGGAGGGAGCAGGAGCACGGGAGGGAGC
>NW_024581085.1:117418-161078 GCF_017639235.1 Corvus kubaryi
AGGGAGCAGGAACTCGGGAGGGAGCAGGAGCACGGGAGGGAGCAGGAGCACACATGCCAGCATGTCCCGGCAAGTTCAAAGGAGACGCTTCAGCAAAACCTCACTCAAACCCAGGTGCACCAAAACATGGGAACATCTCATCCCCTTTGCCCAGGAAATCAGAGGAGCCTCAGTGAAAGACCAAATCCAGAGACAAAACTTTACTCAGAATCCCAGAATAGTTGGGGTTGGAAGGACCCTCTGGAGCTCATACAGTCCAACCCCCTGCCAAGGCAGGGACACCTGGAGCAGGTGGCACTGGAGGGCATCCAGGTGGGCTTGGGATATCTCCAGAGAGGGACAATCCATGCCCTCCCTGGGCAGCTCTTCCAGGGCTCTGCCACCTCCACAGAAAGAAGTTCTTCCTCATGTTGGGGTGGAATTTCTTGTGTTCTAGTTTATGGCTATGACTTCTCCCTGCCCAGGAAGGTGGTGGAATCACCATCCCTAGAGGTGTCCAGGGAATGACTGGACATGGCACTCAGTGCTCTGGGCTGGTGACGAGGTGGGCATCAGGCACAGCTTGGACTCGATGATCCTGGAGGGCTTTTCCCACCTCCGGGTTTCTGGGATCCTTGTCCTGTCGCTGGGCACCACTGAACAGTCTGGAGACGTTCACATGGATTGATGAGAGACTCTCTCAAACGAGATCTTTGTATGCATATTTGGACATTCCTGTGGTTGTTTGGATCCCCTGTCAGTCCTCTCTTCTCCAGACTGACCACGCCCAGCTCCTGCCATTTCTCCTCATCAAAGAGATGCTCCAGACCTCTCATCACCTTTGTGGCTACCACTTGACCCTCTCCAGGAGCTCTTTGCCCTTCTGGAACAGTGGAGTCCAGAGTAGAACCCAACACTCCGGACATGGCCCCACCAGGGCCAAGTAGAGGGGCAGGATGCCCTCCGTGACGTGCTGGCCACGCTCTTCCCGAGGTATCCCAGGATGCCATTGGCCTTCTGGCTGCAGGGATGCACTGCTGGCTCATGGTCAACCTGTCATCCACCAAGATTGCTCGGTCCCTGCTGTCCAGAGGATGTTGCAGACAGGCCAAAAAACCAGTGAAGGTTAAAAATAAACTCTGAGTCACCTCGATTTTTGAGCTCGCTGAATTGCACAGGTCAGGTGTGAGGATTTAACACAGCTCATGACACCCCAACCTTAACAAACCTGGAGAGATTTTAACATCTTTTTTCCAGCCCCTGCTGAAAAAAAGAGCAAATTGGAGCTCAGAGGCGGCTGAGCTCCTGCAGACAGGAGCCCTGTTCCTCCTCCCCTTTCTCTGCAGTGCCCTCACCTCCCAGGCAACCCCCCACGACTTGTCCTGCCTCTCCACAGGGAACGGTCACACCTGAGGGGCCAGCACAGCCCCCCTGCAGCCCTGAGCATCTTCAGTGGGACACTGCATGTGAGCGACGCAAACCAAGAAAGGAAAGTGTGAGGGACCGAGAGATTTCACAAGAATTTTCCTTGTTTTGGTGCCTAAAACATCATTTGCTTTGCTCTTCCAAATCCTTTGTAATATTCCAGTTAATTGCCATTGTCTGCAGCAACAGGCTTTCCTAGAAGAGCTGGAGAAGTAATGACTCCCTTCCACATGAATCCTTTCGCTCTGCTTTAATTAAAACCTGTGCTCCTGTTCCCAGGTGTGACTTTGCATAAGCGATTTGGGAGTCAAAGGCAGGTTCCCTGCCTGGCCCCTGTCCACAGGCTCCCAGCACAATTGTGCCAGTTCACATGGGCAGGCGTAGGAAAGCAAATCTCCATGGATGTGCCATGCTTGGAACAGAGTTTATTTATTTTCGGTATCGCTCTGTTTATTTCCAGCGCCCAGAGGTCTCATGGCTAAGGTTCCTGCCGCTGTGAAATTGGGGATCGTTGGGTTTGGATGGAGCCTGGGGTGAAGTTTTCCCAGCGAAATGCTGCATTTCCAGCACGCAGGACATTGCCACATCTCCACTCCCGGGGCGAGAGCACCCCCTTGCTACAGCCCAGCCGCCTCCCGGTCAGCGGGAGGGATCTTGGATCAGCCCATCAAGGATCGGCTCTGATCACGCCCGCGGGCACCGGTGACTCACTATTGGAATCGGGAACACTCGAAGGAGATGGGAGTTGGGAGCGCTGCTGTTTTCTGATTCAAGGAGACAAAGCCCAACCAAACCCAACCAAACCCCTCCTGCTCAGGTTCTTTCAAGTTCCCAGACGGAAAAAAAGCAGAGGTTGGAAACACATCAACACAAACAAGCTCTGAGATGCAGCCGAACCCCTTCAGCTCCTCCTTTTGGATTGAGCTCCGGCACTTTTTGCTCACGCAGATGAATTTGGGAATTTTTTTGGCTCAGGGTCTCATCTCTCTGTCTTTCACAATTCCTTCACTTGGTTAAGGTGGGCAGCTCTGGCCAGTGGGCAGAATCCAGTTCACAAAAGTATTTGGGGAATGAGGGGATTTCTTCTCCTGTATCTCATGTCCAGCTCTTCATGGACACAAGAGTAGGATCCCCAACTCTCAAGCCTTTACACAGCCCAGACTCATTGTGGGGGTTGAAACTCCTCCACAAGGGTTCACCCAGGAGCAACATCAAGAGGCAAAAGCTATTTTAGAAAGTTTTTCCAACTGTGTGATCTCAGTGGAGTGAAGGAGGGGGTGGGAAGGAAAGTGGGTGAATTCCCCTCCATGGAACATCTTGGAGAGCCAGAAATGACGTGGAAACTGTTGGATAAATATAAGGTGGGGAGCAGAAAAAGTGATAAAAATATCACTTCATAGGGAGCTTTTGAACCCTGAGCCTGACAAGGAGGTCCTACAGAACCACAGTCATTTCAAGCAGCTTTTTAATAGTGTTTTATAAGTCTCTATTAAGGAAAGTACTACTCAATCTATTTTGACGTGATTTTGGAAAAGGCATTTACTTGCTGTCTTTCAAAGTCATGTTAACTATTTCCTCAGTTTCCCCTGGAACAAGGGGAGATGATTTTTGGTAAGATCCCAGAAAACACTGCCATGACACAGCTTCCACTCAGCTCATCTCTTCAAGCCCATGATCATTTAGATCCAGAAAAAAAAAATCAAACTTGAATATTAAAAAAAAAAATCACAACATCAGCACTGATCATTAAAACCACCTTCAGACCCAACTTTCCCGAGCCAACAACAGGACATGCATGGCTAGTCGCAGAGCTGGAAACTCTGGAAAAGCCCCTATTTTTCTTGCCTATGCAACGTGTTAAACCTTAAAATTCATCTTGCAAAATCTTCGCTTTGCTCAAGCGAGCGAGTCCTTGGCTTGCCTGAGGGAAAGCGGCTCCCAGGGTCTCAGGAATCATGTTGCATCCTGCCCCTGAGTGCAGACCTCGTCCCATTCAATTCTAATTTAATGACTCAGAGCGGCGGCTTTGGTGGAGGGGGGAGCTCCCTCTTGCCGTTACTTTCCTGCCTGCAAACAATGCATTTTTCAGCGCCTCGCCGTAGCCGAGGTGTGTTTGACAAGGCAAGTTGCTGCAAGGCACGTCAAGTTCTGAAGTCCCGTGCCAAGTTTTCCAAGCAGATAAAAGAGGAGGCTCCCAAGCTCTCCCATTACAGGGGTTTCTGTCTCCATTGCCCTCTGCTCTTTTCCTGCTGCGCAGCCTTTTTTTGTTTTCCTGTCTCCTACCCTTTGTCTTCCCAACTGAACCAGCCATGAGCCGGATCTCTTTCAGATCATCTACTGGAGGGGGCATGAGGGGCTTTAGCTCAGGCTCTGCTATCGTAGGAGGTGGTGGTGGTGGGACCAGAAGCAGTTTTAGCTCTGTCTCTGTCTCCAGAGTTGGAGGAGGAAGAGCTGGAGGTGGAGGAGGTTTTGGAGCTGGCGGTGGCTTCGGCAGCAGAAGTCTCTATAACTTAGGTGGAAGCAAAAGAATTTCCTACAGCTCGGTTGGTGGAGGTCTACGGAGCGGAGCCGGGGGTGGATACGGCTTTGGTCTTGGCTATGGTGGTGGAGCAGGAGCTGGCTTTGGCTTAGGAGGAGCTGCTGCCGGTGGTGGCTATGGGCTGGGAAGTGGATTTGGGCTGGGAGGGCCCGGATTCGGTGGCCGAGGTGGCCCCGGGTTCCCTGTTTGCCCACCTGGTGGCATCCACGAAGTGACTGTCAACCAGAGCCTCCTGGCACCCCTCAAGCTGGATATCGATCCGGAAATCCAGAAGGTGCGAACGCAGGAGAGGGAGCAGATCAAGACCCTCAACAACAAATTTGCCTCCTTCATCGACAAGGTGAGAGTTTGGTCTGAACCATCAAGCCAGGCATGCTATCAGTTGCCTCAGGAAAAAAAAACTTCAGGAAGAAACTTCCTTTGGATTTAGGGACTTGCCTGAACTGATCCCAGCTGAAAAACAACGTGGGCTTGGCTGAAAACTGAGAACTGTTTCATGTTTCCTCTTAGCAAGGATGAGTTTTTCAGCGCCTTTATTTTATTGACAAAGTAATTCTCTCTCTTCCCTGTAAAAACCATCCTGGGGTGGATGGATCTTCTTCTCTACAATGGGATAGAACCAGTTTAAACCAGGAAGGTGGGCTGAGCATCTACTGGGGCAAGAAACATTAAAGTTGCAAGTACAGGTGTTTGGCCTGATTAAAACTCCTGAAAAAGTCTTGCTAAACATCTCCAGAAGCTTCTGATACTTTTGAGAATCCAATGCCCTAAACTGGGACACTCCTAATAATTCCCCTCTGATTGTCCCAACGTCTGTTGACCTTTTCGTTGGCGATCCCACCTTTTCCTGGCAGTTGTGATGTTTTCTGTGCTGTCCACACATGTCCCTGGTTTTGTTCCTCCCCAGGTGCGCTTTTTGGAGCAACAGAACAAGGTGCTGGAGACCAAGTGGAGCCTCCTCCAAGAGCAGGGTCACACTGTTACCAGGAAGTCCCTGGAGCCCATTTTTGAAGCCTACATCAACAACCTCCGGCGGCAGCTCGACAGCCTGGTGGGAGAGAGGGGCCGCCTGGACTCCGAGCTCCGCAACATGCAGGACATGGTGGAAGACTTCAAGAACAAGTAAGGAATCGCGTTCTGCAGCGTAAATCATCCCAGCCAGGAAAATCCGGGCAGGTGGCTCATTCCTGCTGGTGCACACATGGTGTTTGATCCGGCTTCCTCTTCCCAGCATGAAACACGCTCCCAGAATTATCCCTTGTTATTTTACATTTATCACGAGCAAGATCAGCGTTTAGCACAGAATTCCCAGGAAACAGCTCTAGCGTAACAGAGGTCATGGTCTGATCCCTGGAGTCTCCTGAAATAAAATACCTGGAGACAGAAAAATTAATAAATCATGAGAATAATAGGCAAAACCGGAATGAAACTTAGCCATAAACTTCCAGCTCAAAAATCCCCCATTTCCCATTTTGTGAAGGAAATTCCAGCCCTTCTCGAGGGCCCAGGTGAGTGCTCAGCCTGTCACCTCCCATCAGCTGGAAGATGATCAGCCCTTTGCCAAAAATTTCCCTGGGGAGGGAATTAAGCCCCTGCTGAGCCGCAGGATCAGGTGGAGGGAGGACGGATCATTCTCGGGACACACCAGTCAGCACCTGCTGCCTGGAGGGGGTTTTTGGGGGGATTTTTAGGTGAGGTTGTTGACTTTTATTTGGCGGAGCAGAATCTGTCTCTTCTTCAACCAGCCCTGGCTGACTGCAAATTTGAGAATCACCCTGCAGGGCTGGAATATGTAAATATTAGGTGGTTAAGAATGGGAAGAGACAGATTTTTGAGAGAGGGGCTGACGATGACGCTTAGATCCAACAGGAGGGAGTGGCAGAGCCTCTGGTGTAGTTTTGGGTGCATTTGAGGTCTTGAAAAGTGTTCTAGGCTTTTAGGAATACTGGTCAGGCCCCAATTGATCAATTCTACAGCCTGGATATCAGTTACCTCCTGGGAAAGAGAACACATTTAATTCTCAAGTCTAGAGTTGGTTCCCAGTCCACTGGCTAACTCCCACCTCTTCCCTTGTCCACTCAGAGCTCCGTCTGCAGGGAAAGCTCTGCCAATATCGGTGAGAGGACTGGCACGAACCTGCCTTTGAAAGCCAGGTCTTTGTCTCAAGAGCCTGCATGTTTTGTCTACTTTCTAGCTAAGCCCTGCCCTGATTATCTGATTAGAGGATGTTGCTCAGAGCCATAAAAAGTTCCACAGAAACGCTATGAGAGCTGTAATGATCCTCTCTTGCATAACCATGGAGTTTTTGTTTTAATTAAACGCTGCAGTGGGTTCTTCAGAGCCATTAGCATTATTATAATATCAAATATCAAATGACTGCTTTATTATACATTTGTAGGCATTGCAGAGCAGCTTTGTTGAAAGCCTTTTGCATAACTTTGCTTGGAGCGAAGGTCACGGGGAATGGCTGCTCCTGCTGCCTGCCAAAACGGGCTCTGAATCTGCACATTTGTGTATGAGCTTGACTTTATGGGCAGTGATTAAAATATGTTAATTTAACTGGGACTACTCACACCATGGAGTCCCACAGTTCAAAGACAGCAATATTTGCTCTGTGTCTGCTCTGGATAAACATGTGGGAGTAGGGAATATATCCATGAGCCACAACTGATGATTTGGGAACGGGGTGCTCCCACCTCTTCATTCCATCCAAACCCCCTCACTCTTTTATCCCGGCAGATATGAAGATGAGATCAACCGGCGCACAGGTGCTGAGAACGAGTTCGTGGTTCTCAAGAAGGTGAGTGGGTTGGGAATTATGGGCCAGGAACTGGAATTAACTCACCTTGCAGAGTTCAAGCAAAGCCGGTGGGAGTTGGGGTCCTGCACCCTCATGGCTGGGTTGAGCTATGAGATCAGCACATCCTGGGCTGGGTCCTCCTGAGGCCAGGAACGGGCACAACCTTCTCTGTGCTGATAGAGCTGCCCTGTTTTCTGGTCTCTTGTAGCTCAGCTCAACTCAGTCTCTGGTCACATCCTTGTGAGTCAGAGCTTTGTCTTCTGCCCAAGAACCTGGTTCTGGCTCACAGTTGATGTCCAACATTACATTAAAAATATACCTTGATCACAGGGACATAAAAATGAGCCTAAGGAGCTGCTGGCACTGGCACAGGTTGCCCAGGGAAGCTGTGGCTGCCCCGTCCTTGGAAGAGTCCAAGGCAATCTGGTCTATGGAAGGTGTCTCTGCCCATGGCAGAGGCGGGAATTGGATGAGCTCTCAGGTCCCTTCCAGCCCAAATCATTCCATGATTCCACGATTCTATGCATAACAGACCTGGAAGCAGACATGGTCCTATTGGTGTCCTGAAGCCCCTTTGGGTTCTGGTTTCATCAGAAACCATTGGTATCTTCTCTTTAGGACGTGGATGGTGCTTACATGAACAAGGTTGAGCTCCAGGGCAAGGCCGATGCGCTGGCAGAGGAAATCAACTTCCTGAGAGCTCTGTACGAGGCGGTGAGTGGTTCCTGGAGAGCATCCCCCCGCTCCTGCCCCGTGGATCCCACACCCGGGGCTCTATGGGAGCACAGGAAAAGGTGGTCCGAGCCTTTTGGAAATGATAATGCAGAAATAAGTTAGAAAAGGGCAAATGGAGATGGAGCAGGGGAAATGCAAGAAAACAGCTTGGCAGGGAGCACTCCCAAACCACCTCGTCTCTGTGGTTTTCACCATGGACGCCAAACCATTAACTTCATTTTTTGCATCTTTTGCAGGAGCTGTCCCAGATGCAGCAGCAAGTGTCCGACACCTCCGTGGTCCTGTCCATGGACAACAACCGGAACCTGGACCTCAACAGCATCATCGCTGAGGTGAAGGCGCAGTACGAGGACATCGCCAACCGGAGCCGTGCCGAGGCTGAGGCTTGGTACCAGAACAAGGTGAGTAACCGGGGTGACACTGATTTCTGTGGTCAGAAATGATCAGAAATTATTTCCCATCAGCTGAGGGGAGACAGGGACGAGATATTCGAATGTTTTGACGTTGGGCTTGCAGAGTCACTGGTAGAACTGGCCTTAAACACTTGCCCTTCCAGGTTCTTGTAGGTGACAATGCTCCGGTCCCCTGTGCCATTAGGCACTGCCTTCCTGGCACATATTGAGAGCTAAGGGCAAGTGCCATTATTGCATGGGCAGATTTCAGAGGAATCTTGTCCCCCACCCACATCCAGACCTGCACTTTGTTCCCTGAAGTCCCCTCACCCTTCCCTGAGCTCCCGGTGCTCACCAGTGCTCTCCTCCTTTCCATGTACCAGTACGAGGAGCTCCAGGTCTCTGCCGGGAGACACGGGGACGACCTGAGGAACACCAAGATTGAGATTTCAGAGATCAACCGGATGGTCCAGAGGCTGCGGAATGAGATCGACAGCGTGAAGAAACAGGTAGGAAGGGGATGGTCCTGCTGAACAGGAGGAGGTGGGTGGGAGGCGATGGTGGTCAGGCACAGCAGGAAGAGCCATCAGGAGCCCTCAGTGCCATCCTGGGAACCACCAGCCAGTGTCCACAACCCCCCAGCAATGCTTGGGAGAGTGGTTTGGGGGGTCCAAATGAAACAACTGCCTGTTCTCCCCACTCCCAGTGTGCCAACCTCCAAGCAGCCATTGCTGAGGCCGAGGAGCGCGGGGAGATGGCCCTCAAGGATGCCAAGGCTAAGCTGGCCGAGCTGGAGGATGCCCTGCAGAAAGCCAAGGCTGACCTGGCCCGGCAGCTCCGGGAATACCAGGAGCTCATGAACGTCAAGCTGGCCCTGGACATCGAGATCGCGACCTACAGGAAGCTGCTGGAGGGCGAGGAGAGCAGGTGAGGACAGGTGGACCTGCTGTGTGCTGGCCAGGGACCATCTCCTTGGGGTCAAACAGCTCTTCCCAAGGGGCTGGAGCACCAGGGTGGACAGAGGGATGGTTGAAACTGTGAACTGTGTAGGCAGAGTTTTGTTTCTCCAGCTCTCGGCACCCGATACTGATAAAAATGAGCATTGTCACCTCTCACCTGTAACACAGACACACCCCACCAGAGCAGAGGCCCTGCTGAAGGCCGTGAAAGCCTAGATGGTGCCATGGACAAGGTTTTGGCATCATTGCTCACTTCCCCCTTTCCCAACAGGCTCGCTGGAGAAGGAGTCGGAGCTGTCAGTGTCTGTGAGTATCACCCCCACGTCCACCTCTTTGTATCTCCTCCCCTTCCACCTCTTCCCACCCACCCCTCACCAAGGGGGTGACACTGCAGGTCTCCCCACCTCGGGGCTCCAGCCGTCCCCTCACGTGGGTGTTTCTGGTTCATTCCCAGCCGTGGTCAGCAGCTCCAGCGGGATGGGCTACGGCAGCGGGAGCAGCCTGGGCTTGGGCGGGGGGCTCGGCCTGGGTGGCGGCAGCGGCAGCGGCGGCTACACCATGAGCAGCAGCGGTTTCGGAGGCGGTAGCGGAGGCTTTGGAGGCGGCTCTGGGGGGCTCAGCTACGGCGGAGGCAGCTCCTTCAGCTCTGGGAGCAGCCGGGGCATCAGCTCCAGCACGGGAGGCAGCGTCAGGATCGTTTCCAAGACCACCACCAGCAAAAAAACCATCAGATAAGGCTGGCAAGTGCATGACCGTCGGCAATTGCAGCCTCCTGCCCTGCAGATCATGGTGTAAATAGCTGCGCTAGAGCCTCTCCTTCCTCCGTCCTTCACCTCTGGGGCAGCGGGGGGGACCAGGACCCCTCCGTGAGAATCTGGAGCACCTTTGGCTGAAGCACAGGTTGTAACTGGCTGGGCATGGACCCTGCGGTGCCCCTCGGTCTCTCCTCAAAGTCAGGCGTTTAAAGCAAAATGGAAGCACTGTGTGGAACGGGGACAACCATTTCGTTCATCCCATACCAAGGGTGAATCACAGCCTTGTGGAACCACAGTCCCGGGTCCTCAGCACTGAAAACATCTCCAAGAGGCTCTAAAAGCCTCTGTCCACAGCATGTGTTACAACCTCCAAAGGTTTTGTCTGCAATTCAAGATTTCTTCCAGCCCCTTCTGTTTTCTCCGGCACTTGTGGGAAAGGTTTTTGCTTTGTGTGTATAAGATTTCTAACTCCTCGTCCTCGTGGCTGCAGCCTCCTCACTTCCAGGCCTAACCTACTGTAAGGTCCAATAAAAGAGCATTTGTCATTTTTAAACTCTGCTGGGTTTTGCCTTTTCTTCCCTCCTCCTGCTGCAGGTGTTGGTCTGTGCCGTGGCCCTGCTGCACTGGGGATGCCCTGAAGGTAGTTCCTGAGACAGGATTGGCTCCTTGAGGAAACAAAACTCAGTTTTAGGACTTGGGCTCTAGGACAAGTCGGGGCAAGTGGAAAGGAGGGTGGGATGAGCAACCTGGTTTATGGAAGATGGCCCTGCCCATGGCACGTGGGTGGAACTGGATGGGCTTTAAGGTTCCTTCCAACCCAAACCATTCCATGATTCTATGGATGTAGAACTGAGGCACAGGAAGGAAAAACTGCCTCAGAACTGAGCCAAAAGCTGGATGAATCCCACTGTGGTGGTTACATCCAAAGTTGCCCTTTCTGCCTGTGACTGCAGGAGGAAGGAAGTGCAGGGAAGTGGGAAAAAGGAAGGTGATTCCCAAAGGTTTATTTGGGATTCATGAGCTGGCTCATGCAGGGCATGGCTCTGCCATTAGTTTGTACAAGCAGGAGTAACTTGTACATCAGTGGAGCCCACCTCTGGAATCAGCACCACGACGAGGACACAGCGAGATTGGCATCGCAGCAGGAAGGGGACAGAGCAGGTGGGCATTGCCCTGATTGGGAAGAGCAGCTGGAGGGGCAGGCACAGGACAAGGCACCCAAAATCTGCACACACAGCCTTTGCACACCGAGCTTTCCCTGGGACGAGCAAATATCCCATGAAACATCCTGGCTGCTCCTCCGCAAGGGCAGCTTCAGGGCCTCAGGTTCATTTGGAGTCCTCCAAGGTGTCCGCGGTCTCCCAGTTCCCACCCAGCCCCTGGGAGGTTTCCATGACCTGCCTGGGTGGGGGGTTTCAGCCAAGATCCCCCACCAATCCCAGGCTCCCTCCCATGGCTCCACAGGCACCTCCTGATCCCGCTCCCCGGCAGGGCCAGGTGGGGATCCCGGCAGGAATGGGGCAGCACCAGGCAAGGTGGGAATCCAGCCCCAATGGCAGGACAAGAACCATGGGCAAGGCAAGAGCCAGGGCAGGAGGGAGCAGATGAGGAAGGACCCACAGCCCTTTGGGGATGCTGGTCCCAAAAGGAGATGGTCGGTGCCCATCGACCTATCCCTCAATCCCTGCAAACTCCAGCTGGGGCTGCAGAGGAGAGGAGGCATCAGCCGGGTCTGCCAGAAAAAGCTCCTCGTGCAACTTTCTGCCCCAGAGCAGCTTTCCAGGGAAACGCCTCCGAGCTCCCACACCAACGGGACCCCCTCGTCCATCACCTGGCCCAGGTGTGAGAGCCCTGGCCAAGCCAGGCAAGCATCTCCAGCAGGTGGGGACCCAGAGCAGGGAAAGGGACAGTCCCGCCCAATGGTCCTGTGGTGGGATGAGCATCCCGAGGCTCCACTCCAGCACCTGGGAAGGGCCTGGAATAATGTCTTGGGAGAGCTGGGGCAACCCATTTGCACAAGGGGAGGTTTTATGGAGGGGGAATGGTTGGGCTCCATTAATTGAAGAGTTTTCTCCACTTTTCAAGCATCTGGCCTTGTTTCTCGGACTGATTTGAGGGAATAGGGACAAGCTCCCAGAGCCAAGGTGGTGGCTGGAGGCAGAGCAGCCCAATTTGTTGGGTTTTATTATTGAAAATGTCAAATCTGATGGTTTTTGGTTTTTAACTCCAGTGTGCACAACACATTGGACCATGGGCCACATCAACACATGGCTCCACCACCAATGAATTCTCCATGAAATATCTTTGCCAAATCCTTACCCATCCCCGTGGCACCAGGACAGCTCCTGAGCCTCCATGAGCCAGTGCTGAGTCCATCTGCTGCACTCTGAGGCTGAAGATGCAGCCAAAAAAGCCCTGAGCAGGTCTCTGTGTCCTCTGTTGCCAGTGAAGTGTTCTAAGAGCCCATCCCGGCACAACTTTGGGAATTTGCAGAGCAGCTGCAAAAAGCTGTATGCAAGTTCCCTCCTCCTGATCTGCAGAGAAAAATTTGACACACTCAAGTCAAACACGACACGTGATTTTAGCTGGCACTGAAACACTGGGTGAAACATTTCTTGAAACTAAACATTTAATTTCAACATTTTCTATGGGAATGATCCTGTCCTGAAACACTGAACTTAAAACAACTCCCCTTAAATGAATTCCAAAATGAAACTTTGCATCTTTTTTGACTCAAAAGTAGAATTTCCATCAAGGAAAATTATTTTAATTTGCAAATTGTTTATTTGCACAGGCTGCAAATGAAATAAGACATGAAATGGCTGCAGGGAAGGCATCACAGGATGCACCAAATCCAGAGTGGAACAATATTCCCAGCTGCCATCTGCTCAGCTGGAGCAACATCCCGCTGCCCAAAGCAGTTGGAGATCAGAAATGGATCCAATCCCAAGGATCAGCAGAGTGGTAAATAAACATGACACCCCTGGAATTGCTGTCCTGTGGTTGGATCCACTTGCCAGGACACACGGATAATCCTTGTTTATCTTCCCAGTTCCTTGTCCCACCCAGGTTTGCTTTAACAGGGAGAAATTAAACTCCGTGCCAGCGCTCTGGATCTTCAGAAGGAAAATCAAGCCAGGAGCAGGATGGAGCTGAGCGATGTGGAATGTGCACAGAGCTTGCCAAAACTGTGGGACTCCCCAGCGACACCATTCCAGGGCTCTGCGTTCTTTACTGGGAGGAAAGACGTGCCCCAGGGCCAGGAGAAAGGACGGCGTGGGACAAATACCCTGTGGCCGCCTTCAGCCCAGCCTGGGGCGGGGGATTCCCCAAAGGCATTTCAAGGAGATGTGGAGGATCCAGGTTCCTTCAGGTGCCACCAGCCAGACACCAGAACAGGATAAAGGAGGTACCAGACCCCTCTGAAAGCCTGAGGGAGAACGAGCCCTCCCAGGTGTGGGCAAGGCAGCAATGATGGAGACGAACTTCCCAAAGCCTGGGCTGCAGTGGAGTCTCCGTGCTGGCACAGAAAACAATTATCTGGGGAAAGCAGGTCACACCTACACTTCAAAGTCACCCAGGAGCTGGAGCTGCCTGGCCTCCAGATACTGCTGGGAACAGGCTCAAAGGACCCAGCACAGGGCAACACCTATGGGAAAACTTCTGAGGAGCTCATCCTAATTCATCCCTTCGGGAAATGGGATTCATGGACACTCACCTCCCACCCAGAGGGGCCCGGCCCCACAGCACAGGGATGCTGTGAGTTCAGTGGTCTCCTGTGGAAAAACCTCAGTCCTGCTGGTCTTCATTAACGTGGGATAAAATAGTAAATTACAGCCAAAATGAGTCGGGTTTGAATTTAGCTTGGAAGCCCAAGTTTAACCCAAAGGCTTTAATTTAAGCAATTAACTTAAATTACAGCCTTGACTTTGCTGATAATTAAACTGAGATTAGGTAGCACAGGTGAACCAACGCAAGGTACTTTGACACACTCCTGTTTTACAAATATGGTTATTTTTGCAAACAAAACACAGAGGAACATCCAAATATTTCAGCCTGAGAAGCTGCATCAGAAGAAGGATTCCGAGGTGGATTCTGGACAGGAGCAGTGGAGCAGAGGGACGGAGAGGAGGTGATGAAAAGCTGTTGGAGACATCCCTGTTCACTCAACCACAGGAAAATGGCTCAGATTTCTCACTAAAGGGACCAGAGTTGCATTGATTGCCCTGACAGAGGCAGAACTCCCTGATCTCAGAGGAGAGTTTTTACCTTGACAGCAGCATGGTGCCAGACACAAATTCAGCCAAGACTTTACTCCCAGGTTTACAGCATTGGTAAAGTGTTCTCCTGCCTCTTGCTCCGGGCTTGCAGCGACTGCTCATCCTGGTGGGAAGAAACGAGAAGAGGGAGGGAAGGGAAAGGCTCCAGAGCCTGCCCAGCCTCTCTCACACTGGGGGGGCTCTGGCACAGACACAGCTCCTGAGGTGATATCAGGAAAAGCTCCCGAGCAGTGGGTGAGCTCCAGCACCATCCTCTGCATCAGGAGGTCCCTGCACCAGAGCAGCAAATCTGTTCCGTGCCTGGAGCTGCAGGAGCATGGGAGACACTCCCCCGGGAGCTACCTGGAAACTCTGTGTTTCATCAACAGAGCAGGGTGGGGACCCCCCTTTCCATCAGCCCATACCCCAAACCTGTAGCTACAGCTCCTTGTGCTCCCAGTTCTGCCTTTTGTAATTACCTCTGACATTCCTTCCGGATGAATGACAACCGCATCACCTCCACCCTGGCAGAACGTGGAATGGAAAGAAATTAATTCCTTCTCAGTTGCTTGGAGGAGCTGCTTTATTATTACTGTTATTAACCATGGGCTCCAACACACTCAGTGGATTCCTTAGCCAAAAAAAGACAAGTTTCAGATGTGAAGGAGCCCGAGGGGGAAAAGGAAAGCACTGACACATCCCACTGGGAGAACTGGGGGGGCTCTGCCCTACACAGCCAGACTCCCCACGTTGTGCATCTCCCTCGGGAGGGAGGATCTGCCCTTTGGTGCTGATCTCCACTGGAAAAATTGGAATAAAGCTTCTTTCAGGTACTCAGTGTTCGGGGAGATGGAGAGAACTGAGAGAGCAATCCCCAAAGGAACCATGGGCTGGCAACTTCCAGCTGCTTTGGGGTATCTTATGGCCATGGAGTGGTTTGGGTGGGAAGGGACCTCAAAACCCCATCCCATCCCATCCCTGCCATGGGCACCTTCCACTGTCCCAGGTTGCTCCAACCTGGCCTTGGACACTTCCAGGGATGGGGCAGCCACAGCTTCTCTGGGCACCCTGTGCCAGGGCCTCGCCACACTCACAGGGAGGAATTTCTTCCCAGTATCCAACCTAATTTTCCCCTCTTTCAGTTGGAAATCTTTCTGCCTGGGAGTGGAAGCCAGCACACCTTTTGTATGTGGGAATGAATCTCATGACTTCAAGTCTGTCTGTTGGTGGGCAAAGCCCCCAGACTGATCAACAATCCTTCGAAAAATGCCCTTTGGACACAGACTTTGCTCACAATCTGTTTGCTTCCAGCTCCCAGGGGTGCAGAGTCAGACCCAGCGACAAAGCCCCACTGGGCAAAACCTGCAGCATTCAGCCCTTCCTTGCAATAAAAGCTCAGTCTGACAATAAACACAAAACCAACCTGACAATCCCCATCTAAGAATAACATTTCATTAAAAACCTCCATGGCAAAAATCGTCCCTCAGACAACCGGAAACAATGGGGACACAAAGGATTTCTGGGTGTTTCCTGCACCTGCGTGTGTCGCCAGGCAGGGGCAGATGGAAGCACAACTGCCCCTACCATGGTGATTCCTCATTATTCCATCGATTCCTCGTTATTCCGTTGATTCCTCGTTATTCCATTCTTCCTGTGCTGCTGCAGCCAGTATGAGGGGAAGCTGCTCAATTTCAACCTCTTCTGTAAATAAATTAAACACAAATCCTCTTTTCCCGAAGAACACAAAACACCACAAGCCCTTTTTGTCCCTCAGAATGAATTATTTTTCACATTTTCATCTTTGATTTTTACTCAAGCCACCTGTTAAATGCAAAGGGCTGTGTTGGTACCTGTGGTGGGAAAGGAAAGATCAAGGATGTCCTACAGTGTCCTGTGGATCTGGGCAGAGGGAACCCTGTGGAGCAGTTTCCACTGGATTCAAGCAGGCAGGATCACACTTCCAGATGTGCTGAAGGAGCTGATTAAATCCTTGGGAAATGACATTGTGTTTATTAAGTGTGCGTTGGGAACAGCCCCGGAGCGCTCCATTTCCACAGAGCCAGTGGAGTCAAAGCAGTTCCCATTCCCACAATCTTTCCTCCTATGTATTTATTTCTGAGTTGTTTGTTTGTTTGTTTGTTTTCATCCTGCTAAAATAAAGTCCAAACCCTCAAACCCGAGGTAGCAGTACATGTTTGTGACAGAGCTCAGTGGCAGCTGTCAAAATCCACACAGGAACAAAAGGATCTTGTCAAAATATTCCATTTTTATTTGTGTAATTATATTTCTAAAAACGATGGAATAAGCCTGGAGAAGCAGGATTTCCAGCAGGATTTCCAAAGGGAGATGAGGTTTGTAGGGATGGCAGCAAAACTGGATCTGCTGATCCCTGTGGTGGCTCAGAAGGGACCATGGAATCTCAGGATGGTTTCAGTGGGAAGGGACCTTAAAGATCATCTTGTCCCATGGGCAGGGACACCTTCCACAGACCAGGTTGCCCCAAGTCCCATCCAGCCTGGCTTAGGGCACTTCCAGGGATGGGGAGTCCACAACCTCTCTGGGCAAATTTCACAAGAACTTTATTGCAAAGCTATCCCAAAAGGCCGAGATGAAACTATTGACTGCAGGGCTGGCTGCGGAGCCGGCACCAATCCCACTCCTAAAGCACAGGGATTTAAACTTTCCCAAGCCCTGCTTGTGAACAAAAGAAGGGGTGAAAGCAATCCCGAGGGGTGAAGTTTTCCAATGACACAGGTGTTGAGTGACAGGCACTTGAGCAGTGTTTTGCTGCTGGTGCCCAACGTGACTCATCAGCACTTTCCAGCTTTGAAATGGGGACGAGTCTGGCTGTCTACAAAGACCGGCGACAGTTATTCCCAAACAATTCCCTGTTGCTGAGAACCTGGGCTGTATTATTTCAGCTGGGCGTGTGTGCAGAGTGAGTTCACTCTCCAGAATGCTGTTGGACATGCCAAGCCTAATTCATCAGAAAGATGATCCACCTCATCCAACCCATCCCAGGCTCATACATGCATAAAAGGGCTCTCCCCAGCCCTTGCAGAGCACAGGTTCACCTCTCTCCTTTCCCTCCTACTCCTTGCTCCAGGCCAGCACCTTTGCTCCTTGATTCTAGCTGTAGCATCCATCCCAACCCAAAAAGCCCCAGCAATGTCTCGCCAGTCCACCGTGAGGATTCAGAGGGGGAGAAGCGGCTTCAGCGCTGCTTCGGCCGTGGTCCCCAACACCTGCCGGACCAGCTTCAGCTCCTGCTCCATCACCCGCCTGGGCAGCTGCAATGCTGGCAGTGGCTTTGCCAGGGTCGGGGGGGGCTTTGGAAGCAAAAGCCTCTACAACGTTGGTGGCTGCAAGAGGATCTCTGTGGCTGGAAGGGGTGGCAGCTTCTATGGCTCCGCAGGGTTCGGTGGTGGCGCTGGGAGCATGTACGGGGGTGGCTTTGGTGTTCCAGCCAACCTTGGCTACGGATACGGGGCCTTTGGGGGCGGCCCTGGATTCCCAGCTGGGGGCATCCATGAAGTCTCCGTCAATCAGAGCCTTCTGAAACCTCTCAACTTGGAGATTGACCCCAACATCCAACGGATCCGGAAAGAGGAGAAGGAACAAATTAAAACCCTCAACAACAAATTCGCCTCCTTCATCGACAAGGTGAGATCTGAGCTTTCCTAAATATCTGATTTTTTTGGCAGGGACACTTTTCTTTGCTGGTTGATGAGGACAAAAGCTGATCGAGGAGGAATAGAAGTGAGGAATGAGACTTGAAGATGCCCTGGAAGCTCCAGGGAATGGCACCTGTTCCATAGCGGTTGCCATGAATTAATCACCCAGTGTTTGAGTTCCTCCTCGTTTGCTACTCCACATCTCACAGGCAATGAGGAAAGAAACAATCCCACCCTTCTGGAGACTTTCAGGAGCATTTCAGGAGCCTTAGGAACAGCTTTGTAGATGATTAAATGAAATCCAGAAACCCACCTAAAATGACCAAGAAATTGGCACAAGGGAGAAGCAGCTTCTCACTGCTCGAATTCCTTCAAAGGCATTTAAATCTGGCACCAGAATGTTTGGGGTTTTAGTTCAAAATATCAAAATCTGATCCAACTCTGTCTGTCCACCACATTTCACTGATGCACAAGAACATCTGCTCAGTTCCTGCTCTGGTCAAGTAGCCCCTCCTTGGTTTCAAGGAAAACACTGCAGTATTTTGGACATTTAGTGGGGTAGGGGAGCTCTACTGAAGGGAAGGAGAAACAGCACCTTAACAACGTTATTTTAATTAAAAAGCAAGCCCTGCTTTGCTCCTTATCTGATTTTGCTCGCACTTTTCACACAAAATCCCTGTACCTGGTCTCAATTTAAACAACGAATGGGAAGCCAGAAAATCAAGGGTTGTTCCAGAGTTTGTAACACTGAACAGGGTCCCTGCACTCAAATCTCCCAACAGACGAGAATTTGGCTCTGACAACCAGCTGGAAGGAGCATTTCACCCTCTCAGCCAGTTCTGAGACCCTTCTATTTGTGGGGAGAGTCTCCCCAGTCTCTGTCCTTTCCAAGCCCCTTCAGGATATTTCTCCTTCCAGGTCCGATTCCTTGAGCAACAAAACAAAGTTCTGGAAACCAAGTGGAGTTTGCTGCAGGAGCAGGGAATGAAAACAGTGAGGAACAACCTGGAGCCGCTTTTCGAGACCTACATCAACAACCTGCGTGTGCAGCTGAACTCACTGCTGAGCGACAAGGGGAGACTGGAGGGAGAACTCGTCAACACCCAGTACCTGGTCGAGGACTTCAAGAAGAAGTAAGTCTTGAGCTAATGCTCTACTCACCTGGGCAGGTGCAGCCTTTCTCCTCTCAACATCCTTAAACCAACTGGGGAACCCAGGAGAGTCCAGGAGCCTGGAATTCCCGGCAATGACATTTTCTCAAGGAGAAATTTTCTCAGTAACGGAGTAGCAGATCCGAGTGCACCAACACTTAGGGAATGATTTGGAGCATGATCAAAGACTTACTGACTAAATTGCCTACTGAGAGGGAAAAATTACACAGTAGGTCTGAAAGTTTCAGGGCAGCACATTTCATTTGCTTAAAACAGCAGAAGGAGGATGACTAATGGCCAGAAATAAGTAAAAAATAATGGATTCGTTCAAATTGTTTTGATGTACTTGTTTTAACTGGTTCAGCTCCTGATCTCTCATTGAGGGAAAAGAGCATCGTATGCAAAATGCTCTGAAGGAAACTCATTCCAGCAAACTCAAATCACCTCTCTCTGTTGCCTGCCCAAACAAAAGCTCCCTGTGCCGTCCTCCTTTAGGTATGAAGATGAGATCAACAGAAGGACCATCGCAGAGAACGAATTTGTGACGCTCAAGAAGGTGAGAGCAAATTCCAGGGCACTGTGGGATGGCTCATTGTAGAGCTCTGATCACCTACTCAGCCACAAATCCGTCCATTACAATTCCAACCCCTTTAGTTTTTTTATGGTTCCTTCCCTGCACTGTTATCACAATGCATGTTCCTGATTTACTGATAGCGGTGCAAACCACCCAAAAATCTCTCATCCCCCAGGATGTAGATGCTTCCTACATGAACAAGGTGGAACTCCAAGCCAGGGCAGATGCGCTGAGTGAAGAAATTAATTTCCTGAGAACGCTTTACGAAGCAGTGAGTACAACCAGCTCCAAAACATCCCGGCCCTCAGTGAAGAGCTTCTCTCCCTCCATTCCTCTGAGAGCCTCTAATTCCTTCCCCAGGGAGATGCTAAATCCTTCCCCTCTGTAGAGTTGCACCACCACCTGAGCTGTTCAGATAATGATCTGTACCAGCCTCTCCCAGGTCTGCAGCTCACCTGGAAGGGTGAAAAGGCATCTCCCAAGGGAATTACCTCATTCCCTGTGCTCTTTGCAGGAGCTGTCGCAGATGCAGACCCAGATCTCTGACACCTCTGTGGTTCTCACCATGGACAACAACCGGAACCTGGACCTGGACAGCATCATCTCTGAGGTGAAGGCGCAGTACGAGGACATCGCCAACCGGAGCCGCGCCGAGGCCGAGTCCTGGTACCAGACCAAGGTGAAGGATCTGGGGTTTCCATGCTCTTATCTTCATATCTTGTCTGGAACTGATAAAGACTGACTCTTCCAAGAAAACCTTCCCAGCTGCTGGCCTGGGTTTAAGGAGGGGCTCTCAGGTTCCTGGTAGTTCTGAAAATGGTGGATTTTCCCTTGACTGATGGTTCCTCTCTGTGACAGTACGAGGAGCTGCAGGCCACAGCTGGCAGGCACGGGGACGACCTCCGGAACACCAAGCAGGAGATCTCGGAGCTCAATCGCCACGTCCAGCGGCTCCGATCCGAGATCGACAGCGTGAAAAAACAGGTAAAGGGCAGCAAACCCCACTTTTAACCAATTCACCCCTGGACTTGCAAGGGAGGGGAAGGAAAAGATCGGAGCAACCTGGGCAGTTCTGCTCAGTTTGACCCTTTTTGGCTCAAAACTAAAACTGTCACTGAAACTGGTGGAGCTGATGGTGCTGGGATAAAACCTTGTGGTTGCAGGGGAGGTGAAGAACAGCCTGGGTCTGGGGTGGGGACTTTAAACAGGGCTCTGTGTTCCGTAGTGTGCAAACCTGAAAGCCGCCATCGCCGATGCTGAGGAGCGCGGGGAGCTGACCCTCAAGGATGCCAGGGCCAAACTGGCCGAGCTGGAGGATGCTCTGCAACAGGCCAAGGCTGACCTGGCCCGGCAACTCCGGGAATACCAGGAGCTCATGAACGTCAAGCTGGCCCTGGACATCGAGATCGCGACCTACAGGAAGCTGCTGGAGGGCGAGGAGTGCAGGTGGGTGGGAAACATCCAGCCCTGGGGCTGGGGATGGCACTGGAGAAGCTCAGCATTGCTGGAATGCTGAACAGGGGGCACAGAGCTGGGCAGATTGTCCCAGATAATGGAAATAACAAAAATCTGCAAATGATGCTGTGATTTTATTGTTCTCCCCAAAGGCCTCTGGGAAATGTATCTTATTGTTCCCCCCCAATATCAGCAGACTTCTAATCCTCTTCCTTGTGTTCCATCCCTGAACAGGCTGGCTGGAGATGGAGTCCCAGTGAATATCTGTAAGTCTCTAAAATATAATAATTACCTTATTTAAACATAAATTGTTCTTGTCTCTGCACCAAGAACCCAATGCCCAGAGATACTGAAACATTTCCTTCTCCTTCTTGCAGCCGTCACCAGAACAACAGTGGGAACGGGATACGGCGGAGGGAGCAACCTCAGCATGGGAGGGGGGATCTGCAATTTGGGGAACAGCTTCAACTGTGGGAACGTTCCCGGGGTGAGCAGCACCACCCTCGGAGCTGGCAGCAGCTCCAGCATGAAGTTTGTCTCCAGCTCCTCCACCAGAAGAAGTTACAGGAGCTAAAGTTCTCCTTCCAGTCAGTGCCACGCACCAGAAAACACCATAACTGGTCCTTTACTGGAGCGTGGCGGGGTCGGCACGACCAGGGCCACCTGCACCCCAAGTCCTGTCCCACAGGAGCCCTACTTTAGGAAGTCTCTCTCAGCTGTGTTGTCTCGCACATGTCGTGTTGGGCTCAGCCCTGGAACCTGAGTCTCACTGGGTTAAATTTGCAGCTCGCTTGCTCCAGCTCAGCAGTTTTTTGGCCGGATTTTGTATATAAAATGTGTCCCGTGACTGTTTGTCTCTCTTCACTTTCTGGGGTTTGTCTAATAAAAATGCACATGTAATTTATTCTATTTTGTGGTCCTTTTAATTAAAGAGGTGCAAGAGCAAATGCAAACACAGGTAGCAAGAACTTTTCCTCAGGCCCTGACCAGTTAAAGGCTCGGGTTTTTGCTCCTCACTCAGATTTACTGAATTTCACTGTCAGCAGCCAGAACACCCCAGCCCAGCAGAGCCTCAGAGGGAGGCTTGGGGTTGATTTCGACATTCCCTCCCCACCATGAAGGGAAAACACCTGGAAGCCAAACACCAGGACACGCCAAGGCAGGCGTCAGGTATAAGGGGAAAAGGCCTGAGCTTCATTTGCTTCCAGCTCCCAGCCCATTCAGCATCCAAGAGCCTGGATCCTGGGGGTGGGATCCCAGTGCCAGGTGTGTGATGTACTCGCACAAACCTTGAACAAGAGGAAATTAATTCCCAGGGAGCCAGAGTAACCCCCTGGCCTGTTCAGGTGAATCACGCATCCCAAAGCCCTGGTCTCACCCACGCCTTGGAGCCAGCAGTGCCAACATCTGCCTGAGCGAGCTGAGAGCCCTCCCTGGCTCAGGTGCTCAGTTTGGGGCCTGGTGCTGATGTTCCCTCTCCTCTAACCACACGGAGGGGCAGGATCAGGACCATACTCTGGGCAATAGGAATCATGAACCAGATATGGTCCTACACTGAACTAAATGTCGCTTATCCAGTAGCTACACAAACACCCAAGAAAGGGATCTTTTTCACTGTTGAAAAGTGAAGGTCTTCAAGATGCAGCATTTCTTCATGTTTTTAGGATATGTTTTGAGAAGGTGGAAGAAAAAGCAGAGGAGGTGTAGGGATTTCAGATGTGGTTCTGACTAATTGGGAGAAATTAACGGAGAAGTAAAAGCAGAGAAACATCCGCAGTGACAGATCTCACCGCTGGAAGGTCACTTGAATGGAGAGATGAGACTGGAAAAAATACCCCAGCCCTCACTCCCTGGATTTTAATAGGTCCAAGTAAGGAGTAGAGAGGCCCTCGTAGGAAAATACTCACGGGTTTGGGGAAATAGAAGGGAATTGGCAGTGCTGGAATGACAGATTGGATTCAGGGTTTCCTTCAGGACCAGTAGTCTCTCACAATTTTCCCGGATGCCCTGCGCTCTGCAGGTGTATCCCTGAGGAAATCTCCTTCCCGAAATCTTGCAGGCTTGGTTGTGGATCTGCTGTGGGTCCCCACTCCTGCTGCACCAGCTCTCTCAGCAGCCTCCAGGGAAGGAGCAATATCCTCCCTCGGAGCAGCAGCCTGGGCCAGGTCAGCCAATGGCCTTCCCGCTGCTGCCCAAACACAGCCTCTCTAACCACGAGGATACGGAATTGTGCAACCCCAGAATCCCTGAGGTGGGAAAAGCCTTCCCAGCCCATCGAGTCCAACCTGTGCCTGATGCCCACCTTGTCCCCAGCCCAGAGCACTGAGTGCCACCTTCAATCCTTCCTTGGACACCTCCAGGGATGGGGACTCCAAACCTCCCTGGGCAGCTCCTGCCAATGGCCATGGAGAAATTCCTCCTGATGTCCAACCTAAACCTCCCCTGGCACAGCCTGAGGCTGCTTCCTCTTGTCCCGTTGTTCTCTGGGAGCAGAGCCTGACTCTTCCCTGGCTGCCCCCTCCTTCAGGGAATTCCCCTGGGCCTCCTTTGTCCAGCTTCCTCAGGAGGAGGGACCAGACCCTTCCCTGGTGCTCCAGCCCCTTCCCCAGCTCCGTTCCCATCTCTGGACCCACTCCAGCCCCTCATGCTGTGAGGGGTCAATACACGGGGCATTAGTGGGAGTCTTGGAGCATCCGCCACCAAAATCCAGCTGGGGAGTGGGAAGGAAGTGGAGGGAATTTTATGAAGGGTGTTCTCAGACCTTTTCTGCCTGTGAAAACTGTCCATGTTCCACAGAATCATCAGGGCTGCAAGAGACCTTCAGGATGACCCAGCCCAGCACCACCATGACCACCCTAAACCATGTCCCCAAATGCGCCGAATCACCCTGATTTGGGCTGGCAACAGATGGTGAAATACCAGAACCTGCCCCAGAAGGGACTTTCTGTCATCTGTGACACCAACACAACACTCAGTCCCACGTCCAACGGGGACATCAGAAGGTACCACCCCCTGCATGCACACCTGGGTCACGGCACAGAGAGGACAAAGCCTTTGATCCAGCCAGGGCCGGAATATTTTGTTCTTCTTGGGCATCACACCTCTGGATACTCAACCAGCCTCCAGCTGAGCCTACAGCTCAAGAGCAGGGCCCTGGTCACCAGGCGGTCACCTCCTGCATCCCGTCAGATTGCAGCCATGACCTGGGGCCGGTGTTTCAGCAGGAGAAGATGATCCCCATTAATTCCAGCCCAACCCAGATTAAAGCCTTAGTCATAATGACACGGATGATGCTGGCTCTCAGGGGCCTGGATTTGCAGTGTGTGGAGGGAGCTGATTGCAGGTTGGTGCCACTAAGGGTTTTACAGAGTTCTTTAGCACAGCCCAAGGCTCAGTCACAGGAGCTCCTCTCTCTTAAAAACGGCTGCTTGTTGTAACACACAGGAGCTGAAACACTCCCAAGACAGTTACTGTCATTCCAGGTTGTGTAATGGAAATGTTACGAGAACAAGGAGTAACATAGAAATAAAAATCAAAAAGCTTGGCTGAAAGGCAAAAACAGACGATGGGAAACCGCCTATTTCCCTCCTGAGAGCTTCTGGTCACCCTCACTTTTCTGTCCAGCTGCCACGTGTGCCAGGACAAGCTCCTGAAAGATGCATCTGCAAACACCTGCAGCACATCCCGGTGCCTGGACATGGCTGGGAAAAGCCATGGATTCCCAGGAATGCTCTGTGGGAGCTCCTCCAAGGGGTGGCTGCTCAGCTTGGGCATCCGCAGTGGAGACAAACCTTGACAAACCCCAGGGGCTGCAGGGGCTGGGAAAAGCGCGTCCACCCCTGGGCATCCGGACAAGGCACTGGGAGAGACCTGGGAGCATCTTGCCTGCTCTAGGAGAATCCCCTGCTCTAGGAGAATCCCCGTGTCCTTCACCAGGGCAGTGCCCTGTTTGGCTTTTCTTGGAAGCCACAGGGCATAGGAGTGAAGAGAGGTGTCCGTGAGCAATGTCGTAAGCACTGAATTTCCTGGTGAGTAAGGGATATCAGAGGAGGAAGACAACAGGTGTGGGGAGGGCAGCCTGGTAACACCGTGTAGAGACAAGGTTGTCCCATGAGTCAGGAAACAGCTCAAAAATCCGTGTAGGTGAAGCCCTGAGAAATCGCCGAGTCAGGGTTTGTGGCATCACAGATGATGGGAACTCCCGTCTGGGGCAGGTTCTGGTATTTCACCATCTGTTGCCAGCCCAAATCAGGGTGATTCGCCACATTTGGGGACACGGTTTAGGGTGGTCATGGTGGTGCTGGGCTGGTGGCTGGGCTGGGTCATCCTGAAGGTCTCTTGCAGCCCTGATGATTCTGTGGAACATGGACAGTTTTCACAGGCAGAAAAGGTCTGAGAACACCCTTCATAAAATTCCCTCCACTTCCTTCCCACTCCCCAGCTGGATTTTGGTGGCGGATGCTCCAAGACTCCCTCATCACCACCCTGGCTCTCCCTCCATCACCTCTTTCCCTCTCCTGTACCAGTTCTGCTTTAAAGAACTCTCGTTTGGGCACGAGAACAAGAGAAAAATTTCCATCAGGTTGGGGCCTGAGGTGCTGATGCCACTCTGGAGTTTGCTCAAAACCACAAACCATGATCAGAGACTTCTCAGAGCTCGGACCTTACACCAGGAACCAACATTCCAAAATCAACCAAATCAACCTTACACAACTCGGGTTGATTCATCCATGGACTGGAGATGAGCGAGCACTTGCCCAACAAGGAACCATCTCCCGCAGCAGTGGAAGGAGGGAGTGGGAAAGGGGTGGCTGCAAACAGGAGCTGAGCAGCCACTATCGAGGTTTTCTCAGATATTTCAACACCAAAAAAATGCAACCCCTGCACTTTTTTGAAAGCACTATAGGTGCTCATGGTGAACTCACTGTGGGTGTGCCGGGCCTGGTTAATCAGCGGAATGAGCTCCACACTGGAGCCATCCCCTCCTCATGAGGGTATAAAGGGCCAGTCCCAGGCTGGGGAAGCACAGCTTCACTTCCAGCCACTTCCTCTCATTCCTTCATTCCTTGGATCACTCCTGGCAGCTGCCATGTCCCGCCAGTGCACCGTGAGGAGCCAGGGCAGAACCGGCTTCAGCGCTGCTTCTGCCTTCATCCCAAACACCAGCAGCTCCAGCCTCTGCCTGCGCCCTGCATCCCAAGCTGGAAGCTGCGGTGCCACCACTGGCTATGGAAGGCTCCCCGGAGGGTTTGGAAGCAGGAGCCTCCACAGCCTTGGCGGATGCCAGAGGATCTCCGTGGCTGGAAGAGGTGGTGGCTTCTATGGACTTGCAGGTTTTGGTGCTGGCACTGGGATCTCCTGTGGGTTTGGTGGGGCAGTTGCTGGTCCCTTTGGGTTTGGTGGTGGCCCTGGATTCCCTGCTGTCCCAGTCGGGGGCATCCATGAAGTGTCAGTCAACCAGAGCCTTCTGAAGCCGCTCAGCCTGGAGATTGACCCCAACATCCAGAGTATCCGTAAGGACGAGAAGGATCAGATTCAAAATCTCAACAATAAATTTGCCTCCTTCATCGACAAGGTGAGACCTGAGATTCCCGGTTGTGCTGTGGTGATTCTTTTGTGGGGAAGCACAAACAAGGGTGAATTTTATCTTTATCCACAATTTTGCTGCCCCTGTACTGCAGTTCTAACATCAGCAGCTTGGGAACAAATCCTGAGAGTTTCCAGCTTGGAGACCATTTACATCTTTCAGGAATGCTGAGACCAGAAAACAGGGACAAAGTGGTGTAAGGACGTAAGGAAGCAGAGTTGGGAAAGAGAGCAGGAGTGTTTAAATCATCAGCTGCTCCCCAAGGGCTGAGAGCTCCCACCTTCCAGCAAGTGAATCCTCGCAGGATGTCCCTCACGTCTCCAAGGAAGACCGTCCTAAAACACCCTTCTCTCTGCAGGTCCGATTCCTTGAACAACAAAACAAGGTCCTGGAGACCAAGTGGGCCCTTCTGCAAGAGCAGGAGAACAAAACAGTGAGAAAGAACATTGAGCCCCTTTTTGAGACCTACCTGAACAACCTCAGGAGGCACCTGAGCAGCCTAATGACAGACAGGGAGAACCTGGAAGGGGAGCTGAGCAAGGTGCAGAGTCTCGCTGAGGACTTCAAGAACAAGTGAGTCTCTTCATGGTCTGCCTGGGCCTGGGTGGACTGCAACAGATGCAGAAAACAAGGGAAAAAAGCCTTTGTGCTGATTTAATCTTCTGAGTAAGGCCTGAGCTTAATATAAAATATTGCTGAAAAGTCACAGGCAGAAAATTACAGGACAAAAAGACCAAGGTGCCGAACTGTACATAAAAAAAAAAAAAAAATAGAGGTCCTCTAATTAGTCCATTAGAAATGATGAAATTATTTTTAAACAAGCCTATACCACCCCTCCACCTCCATTCCACAGATACGAAGAGGAGCTCAACAAGCGAGCGGCCGTCGAGAGCGAGTTCGTGACCCTGAAGAAGGTGGGTGGGACCCACACGGCTTCCTGGCCCAGCAAGAAATCCCTTCTTCAGCTTTTCCTCTGCTTCTCTGAAACTCACCTGATTCTGCTGATGTGTTTCCTCTCCTAGGAGGTGGACACTGCCTACCTGGACAAGACAGAGCTGCAGGCCAGGCTGGATTCCCTCACGGAGGAGATCGACTTCCTCAGAGCCCTCTACGAAGCTGTGAGCACCAGCGCTTGCATTCTTCTCCCAGTCCTTGCCTTCCCTTCCCATTTCAGAGCCTCAGGGCTGATTATTTTCCCTTCTCTTGCACTAAATAATTCACTGGTTTTTCCATTTCACATTTCTGCATGAAGCTGTCCTGGAAACATCCTTTTGTTCACCCCTCTAACCTCGGGGCTTTCCATCCTCTGAGCAACGTTTGTGTCTCACCCTGTGACTTCTGGGAATATTTGCTGCTTTTGCAGGAGCTGTCACAGATGCAGACCCAGATCTCCGACACCTCCGTCATCCTGACCATGGACAACAACCGGAGCCTGGACATGGAGAGCGTCATCGCCGAGGTGAAGGCGCAGTACGAGGACATCGCCAACCGGAGCCGTGCCGAGGCTGAGTCCTGGTACCAGTCCAGGGTAAGTGCCTGGGAAGGCTTCTGCAGTGGGAAAACCACCCTCACATCCTCAAATTCCCCCGGGGAGATGGGTCCCACTGTGATTCTGAAACACAGAATGTCTTCAGATTTAATAACCCTACGAAATTTGGAAGCGTTAATTTGGGATTGGGAACACGCACACATTTTGGAGTGCAAACACCCCCAAACTCACACTAAATCCAGCTTATTATTGGGCTCTAAATCCCGCTTATTTTCCCTTGACTGATTGTTCCTCTCTGTGACAGTACGAGGAGCTGCAGGCCACGGCTGGCAGGCATGGGGACGACCTCCGGAACACCAAGCAGGAGATCTCGGAGCTCAATCGCCACGTCCAGCGGCTCCGATCCGAGATCGACAGCGTGAAAAAACAGGTAAAGGGCACTGCCAGTGCATCAAATGTAACTCTTACTGTGACCTGACCGCTGGGTTGTCCAGGGAATAAAAATAAATTCATCCAAGGGAGTTCTGCTGAATCAGGAATGAACATGACAGGACTTATATCAGAGCAGTGACATCACCAAGAGTTGCTCAGTGTAATATCGATGAACCCAAGGAGATGCTGAGAGTTATGGAGGTAAATCCAGATTGTGACCTGGCTCAGAACATGGATCAGGTCAATGGATTGAATTCAATTCATGGATCAGTGATAGTTAAGACCTATTGATGTTAACCCAAATATCAGACCTGGGATCGGGACCTCAGGACACAAAAAGCTGGATTATGCTCTCAATAAGGAATGAAAACCTGGATTTTCCCCTGCAGGTCACTGGGCTGCAGACGGCCATCGCCGACGCGGAGCAGCGCGGGGAGATGGCCCTCAAGGACGCCAGGGCCAAGCTGGAGGAACTGGAGGCCGCTCTGCAGAAAGCCAAGGCTGACCTGGCCCGGCAGCTCCGGGAATACCAGGAGCTCATGAACGTCAAGCTGGCCCTGGACATCGAGATCGCGACCTACAGGAAGCTGCTGGAGGGCGAGGAGAGCAGGTGGGTGGGATTTTATATTCCAGTTTTCAGAGGTACGGTGCAGTTGCGGACCCTGGTCAGGTTTAGACCCACATTCAGACCTGGGAGTGCCTGTGAAGAGGAGCTGTTTGGGAAGAGCAGCCTATCATACAAACTTCCCACCTTTCAAAAATATTCCAAGGAAATCTTCCTGCCTTTGTGAGCAGGTCCTGCTGACAGGTTCCCCTTGAACCCTCACTGGCTCTCTTTTGCTCCCTGACAGGCTCTCTGGGGAAGGTGCTGGCTCAGTGAACATCTGTAAGTAACTTTTAGAGAGAGTTTGGCACTTTCTCATTTACCTCCCACCCCTGCTGAGAGCCCATCCCACTCATCCGCTGCCAGTGGATGTCTCTCACAAGGGCGTTTTCCTCTGGCAGCCATGACCAGAACCACTTCAGGAATGGGATATGGAAGCGGGAACTGCCTGACCTTCAGTGGCGGGGCTGGAGGTGGGGTCTGTGCTGGACTGGGAATGGGCTCCAGCTCTGCAAGCGGACACGGCACGGATGGCTCGTGCATGGTCGGAGGGAGTAGCTCCAGCTTCAAGTCCATCTCTACCAGCTCTTCCACCAGGAGATGTTACTGAGGAGCTGACTCCAGGCCCCAGTGCCACCAGTGCCGAGGCTTCTCTTGGGTCCAGTCCTCACCCAGCTCCTTCAAAAGATTTGGAAATCAAACCCATCTGTCATTATTTATAGAAAAGATGCTGTGCTCCCATTTGTCCTTTGACCCTCCAGATTCCTCATTTCCCAGTGCTTGTCTAATAAAAGGCACGTGGAATTAATTGTCGCATCCTCTTTTTAATTCCAATTCTTTTCTCATACCCTGGGGCAAAGAGCGGTTGGTGCAGCAGAGTAACTTTGCTGCTTTGAAGGTAAAAAAAGTCATACATAAGTTGAGACAGCTCCTTCCTCTCCAACTCCATGGACCTCATATCCAACAGGAATAGAACATTTGGATGTTCCATTTCCGTGAGGATGGGAAGATATCTACCCTTCCTACTTGGCACTAGAGAAAGTCCTTCTATCTTAATTCCTACTTTACGACATCTCAGCCTTTTATGCCACGGTGGTTGTGCCCACACCTCTGTAACCAAACGGGATGAGTCACGGAGGGATATAAATCTGTGTTTCCCAAGAAAATGAGTGCTGCAGCTCATCTGTTCTGCACACAAACCTCCTGCAGGGACTGATAAAACACTGCCATTACCATAATGAGAAATGGAAAGGACCCATTAAACCCCCAAAGTAACCCTCTTTGGGAGGAATAATGTCCCCAGAGGAGGCTGTGAGACAGTGAAAGACCCTCAGGGCACTGGAAAGGAAGTGGGTCGTCCTCTTCAGCACCCCCCCCCATCTTTCTCCAGCCTCTCTGGTCCACATCCCACTGGCAGCAGCAGAGCTGGAGTTTGCTTTGTTATTTCAGTGCTGTCCAGCATCAAGGCTCCATCCAGAGCTACAGGGATGGGGAAGGGTCTGCAGGGGACCCACAAGGAGCAGCTGAGGGCGCTTGGTTTGTCCACTTTGGAAAAGAGGAGACTGAGGGGAGACTCCTCAGGGGCTGCAGCTTCATCCTGAGGGGCATCTCTGCGATCTCTGCTCTGGGGACCAGGGACAGGACCCAGGGAGCGGCTGGGGCTGGGCCAGGGCAGGCTCAGGCTGGGGATCAGGGAAAGGTTCTTCCCCAGAGGGTGGTTGGGCACTGCCCAGGCTCCCTAGGGAATGGGCACGGCCCCGGGGCTGCCAGAGCTCCAGGAGCGTTTGGACAATGCCCTTGGGCACAGGGTGGGATTTTGGGGTGTCTGTGCAGGGCCAGGGGTTGGACTCGATGGTACCTGTGGGTGCCTTCCAGCCCAGGGCGTTCTGTGACTCATCTGATGAGCCCTTTCACACCTCAGGCTGTTTTCTCTCAGGGGACCCTGGACTTTGAGAATTCTCATCATTTTGCCTCAAAGCACCCGGGCTCCCAGAAAGGCGCTGGTGTGTCCCAAATCCCCACCTTTACCAGCAGCACCTCAGTGCAGGTGAAGTTCTGCCTGCAAAGCTCAGGAGTGCAGACCAAGACAGGAACTTCTTGCCTGGATCAGCAGAGGTTGTCACTACCCCACCATGGCTGGAAATCTGGGGGCAGTCAGGTTTCTTTCTTTAGCAAAGCACATTGAACTGGCATTTTCCCCACCTCTGGATTCCCTCTGGCAGCAACTTCGGTCTCATCAGCTTTAAACTGAACAGGAACCACTTTAACCAAGCTAAAACCAAACCCAAAGGCAACTTGTGGATGGAAATGGATTTTTTTTTTTTTTTGCCCCACCAGTAATCTCCTCTTTGAAAAACAGCTTAGAAAACACAGGTTAGAAAGTTTTACGAGCTGTCGCTGCCAGCCCGCAGCATTGGAGCGGGTGGGGGTGGCTGGGTGCCAGATACCGAACCCGTGAGCTCACTCCCTTGAGCTGTGGTCAAGCCCAGCTCTCCAAAAGAATAAAAGGCTGAGGGGACTCCTGATGATGCCTTTTCTTGGTCTTAAAATCAAGAGTCATACACGGTTAGAAGGGGAAAAGGGATTTTACCTTGGTATTTATTTTAAGGATCCTTAGGTGTACACGTCCAGGTCATATGCATCGAGATGCACCCCGCTGAGAGTATCTCTGTGTGTGTGTGTGAGTAAGAGTGTCCCCCCCAACATTGGGTATAACATTTTAGGTTTTACTAATTAGCATATCTATCAAATATTCCCCAGTGAGAGGCTCAAGTGAGCTCCCCTCCCCAAGGAACCTTCCCCTGGATGGTTCTATCTTGGTTTACAGAATGTGTTCTGGAGAGGACCTTGGGCTCTGGGGCACACTGATCCCTAGCTACGAAGCTTCTAAAATGTTGAGTCTCTTAGCTTGACAAACAAGTCCAAGAATGTAGGGAAAAAGCACTGAGAATACAGAAGTTGTAAAAAGGTATAACAGGGGTATAAAAGAAAAGGCAAAAAATCTTCATGGCATCACTGATCCCAACTCGCAAAGATTCCTGCTCCTCTTCCACCTCACCTCATTGTCCTCTTCCAATGTTGGGTCTCTTGGAGCTGGGTGCTGCTCCCGCCGCCACGCCCGCCCAGCGCAGCAGCTTCGGCTGTGTGTCCGTGTCCCACGGCACTGCTGGAGGTGTGGGAAGGGCCACTGGAGCCTTCAGCAGGAGGAGCCTTCACAACCTCGGGGCGAGCACGAGGATGGCCATGAGCAGAGGGCCCTGGGCTGCCAGATCAGGACACAGCCCAAGGGCAGGAGGCAGAGCTGGAGGAGCAGGGCTTGGATGTGGCCCTGGAGGGATCCAAGAGGTCAAGGTCAACCAGCGCCTCTTGGTGCCCCTGAACTGGAGGTCGACCCCAACATGCAGCAGGTGCAGCAGGAGGAGAAGGACCAGATCAAATCCCTCAACAACAAATTTGCCTCCTTCCTCGACAAGGTGAGGCACGTTCTGCTCCTCCAGCTCTGGCATTGCCTGGAGATGGGGTCAGGGAGTTCTCAATGTTAGAAATTTAATTCTTAATCACTAAAGCAGGGTAAAGGGTTTTGTTCAGGATTTTGTTCCATATCCAGACTGTCCCTACAGCTCTTTTTGACAACCTGGATGCGGAGCAAATTATTTTTCCAGATTTCCTTGCAGTTGAATATTTCCCCTGGCTCTCGAATCTTCCTACCAATGATCTTTTGGTGACACACCCATCTAATCATGCTTTAAATTACAGAAAATATTTACAATCCCTGCCATATTAAACCTCCATTCCATGAAAAGCAAGGCAAGTTTTGAGTTGAGGATGCTGAATTATTTATATTGTTCTGATGGGTTTCAGGTGCGGTTCCTGGAGCAACAAAACAAAGTTCTGGAGACCAAATGGAGCCTCTTGAAAGACCAGAAAATGGTGCAGAATAACCTGGAGCCCATGTTTGAGCTGTACATCAGCAATGTGAGGCGGGGAGAGGCTGCAGCTCAGCTCCGAGCTCGAGGCCATGCAGGACACGGTGGAGGACTTCAAGGTCAGGTAGGCAACCCCCAGAAAAACTACAGTTTTCCTTCACTCTGTTCTTCCTGTGTCAGTGAAAAGGCCCAAGACAGCCCAAAAAATGTGACCTCAGAATCATGGAAAGGTTTAGATGGGAAGGGACATTAAAGATCATCCCCTCCCACCCCTGCCGTGGGCAGGGACACCTCCCACTGCCCCAGGCTGCTCCAAGGCCCAATGTCCAGCCTGGCCTTGGGCACTGCCAGGGATCCAGGGGCAGCCACAGCTGCTCTGGGAAATCCATTCCAGGCCCTCCCCACCCTCACAGGGAGGAATTCCTTCCTCATATCCCATCTAAATCCCTCCTTTTTTAGCTTAAATCAGAATTCGTTCAATGTATTGGGGAGTTTGAGCACTTTGGAAAGCGAGGAGTTACCTCCCACCCCAGGGAAAGTCGCCTGAGCGAGAGTTTCGGCTCAGCAACTCTTTGGGCTGCTGGGAGCAGGAGTTCCCTCTCTCCTCTGCTCTTTGCACTTGGGGAAAACATCCATCCAGTACTTGTGTCTGCTCCCATGGCCACGAGGGATCCACTGCGAATGGATGGGAATCAATGAGGAGCTTAAATTGTCAATGGGGAACCAGAAAAACGAGAGGTGGGAGAGAGGTGCTCACCCCAGCTCCCAGCAAGGGCACACGCACCCTGCCAGAACCCTCTGCTCTGCCTTCCCCAGGAGATCACATGCCTGACACTCTGTGCCACCTTTCCCAACAGGAACAGTTCCCTCCAGCCCCAAAGCGGCATCGGAACATCCTTGACTGCCTTGGGAAAGGAAATCAGTGCGCACACGAAATCCCTGGACAGTCAAAGGCCACGTCAGAGAAGCGGCTTAGACTTTAGAGCTCTGCTTGTGCCTGAGGAAGTGGCAAATATTCCTTTGGAATCAGGGGATTTGGGGGGAAAGCTCAATGACGTCACACACGTTGCTGGGCAGGGACCACCCTCTTGCATCTACACCTGCAAAAGGACATCAGGCTCCTGCCCCACTTCCTAGAAATTTGTCCTTCCCACCTTTATCTATTTTAAACTTCTTGGCTCCCAGATTTTCTTCCTAATATGGGAATTGGAATGAGATGATCTTTAGGGTCCCTTCCAACCCAAACCTCTGATTCCTCTGGGCCAAACATTTTCCAGCATCTGGACAACAAGCATTTCATTTCCTCTTCCACGTGGCCAAGAGCTTCGAGACCCACAAACTGCTGCAAAGCTGGGGCTCTGCTTAATGGAAATGATTTTCAGGGATGGATATTCCTGATGGGAATAAATCTTCCCCCATGAAAGGGCCAGGAGAGGCCGATGGTTTATTACCTGCACGGACTCCTTCCTTTGAACTCCTCTCTTTCTCTCTTTCTCTCTTTCATCTCCCCCATTTAATCATTACATGGGAGCTGGGCATCAGTCCAGGCTCCCGCTGGGTTTTGACCTTTCCCAAGAGCTCTCCCTGCCCTTCCCTTCCTTGGCTCTCCCTGCCCAGGCCACCCCGCCCTCCTCCCCGGCCATCCCGCGGGAGCCGCGGCGGGATCCCGGCTCTCCTGACTAACCAGGTGTGGCGATGAGCTCACCCCCGGCTCCACCCAGAATGTTTCGGGAGCACCAGGCTCCCATTCATGGGACAAAAGGTGCCTTTAATGAGGGCCTGCAGCTTTTCTAGATGCCTCCCCAGGGGTGCTGCCTTGTCCATCATGATCAGTGACATAGAAGTAGAAACAATAAAGCTCCACCAAGGACTCTGGTCCAGCGCTGTTCCCTCCAAAAATCTGTGGATTGGTGGTAAACGCCCCCAGGAGGAGACCCTTTGGTCTCTCCTCGTGTGAAGAGAGGGTTTGCACAGCCCCTGGGGGAGGCTGTGAAGGGATTCTGAGCTCTCCCTCCCCACAGGTGCGAGGAGGAGATCAACAAGCGCACAACAGCGGAGAACAACTTTGTCGTGCTCAAAAAGGTGAGAAGGCACCGCCACCAAAGCAGGGACAGCTTTGGAAAGGCAAACCACATTCAAATCACCCTTTGTACCCAGCAATGCCAGGCCCAGAGTACCAAGACAAGTGGAGTCATCCCAGAAAGCAGAAACGCCCGGCTGTGCCAGTGGGGCAGTGCTGGGCCATAATTCCTCCTTGTTTCAGGTCCCTCATCCCAAACTCAGGGGTGTCCTGGTCCTCCAGATCAGCTCTGGGTCATCCAGACCTTGTCGCTTCACCAGATGCTCCTCCAGTCCTCAGCCTGTCTGTGTCCATCCCCGACCCCCACAGCCCCCTGGTCCCACCTGCAGGAGACAATAAGAAGCTTCTGCTGCTTCAAGTATCGTGCAAAATATCTGTCTGGGCCCTGGCAAGGAAAGGGAAATTCAGTGCTTGGATCCATGGACACCCTCCCTCCTCCCCTCCCAAAAAAAGGTGGAGGGGAGAAATCAGTTCGCTCTTGGCTCTGTTTAAAGGCACAGAGATCAAGAAATCCTCAATTTCTGGTTTAATATGGAATTTCAGTTCTTAATTTAATCTGAAAATCCAAAGGTTTGTGTTAGATACAAAGACTTCATCCAAGGACCCAGAGAAGGCCTGGTCCAACCTCCGTTGTCACCGTTCCAGGATGCAGATGCTGCCTAAGTGAACAAGGTGGATCTAGGGTCCAAGGTGGATGCCCTGGCAGAGGAGACAAACTTCCTGTGAGCCCTCTACGAAGCAGTAAGAGTATCCCAAATTTCCCAGTCTGCTATTCCCCCATTTTCCTGGTGTCCAGAGGCTCGAAGAGCCCAAGAGCCAGTCAGTGCTGCAGCTCCTCCCCATCCCTCTTCTACACCTTGGTCCAGGACAAACAAACAGCAAAGCATTTGGGACAGAAAATGAATTTGTTTGACTTACAGGAGCTGTCCCAGCTGCACTTCCAGATCTCTGACACCTCTGTCAATCTGTCCATGGACAACAACCGGAACCTGGACCTGGACAGCATCATCGCCGAGGTGAAGGCTCAGTACGAGGACATCGCCAACCGGAGCTGCACCGAGGCCGAGTCCTGGTACCAGAAGAAAGTGAGGAGGTGAAAACAAGCATGAGATTTTTGTTGAGCATTTCCCAGAGGGTGATTTATACTGGAGAGAACAAACAGCGAGAACAGGGGGAAAAGGTGTAAAATGAAGTGGATTTGAGAGGAGTTCAAATAGTTCCTTGGAGATGTTTGGCAGTTAGACTTGATTGCCAACCTTAACGAATCCCTGGTCCTTCACAATTCCATGTGAAAATGCTGCTTTGATAATGAGAGATGGAGGAGCAGAAGGAGACAGAAGGAGGAAGGAAATGCGCTGAAGCTCAAGGGGATGAGTGTGGTCCTGGTCGAGAGAGGATCAGAGCAGGGTCAGTCTCTGCCTGTCCCCGTAAGCCACCTCCCCGCCCACCCAGTACGAGGAGCTGCAGCTCTCAGCCGGCCGGCACAGGGATGACCTCCAGAACACGAGGGTGGAGATCTCACAGATGAACAGCCTGGTGCAGCGGCTCCACTCGGACATGGACAGCGTGAAGAAACAGGTACAGGCACAGGACCTCCCCAAACGTGGGGCACTCCCGTCTCCACCCCTGGCTGGAGGGGGCCTGGGAATCGGTATCCAAACCCACCACATGATCACTGGACTTGCTCCCGTCCCCGTAGGTGGCCGGGCTGCAGACGGCCACCCCTGACGTGGAGCAGCGCGGGGAGTTGGCCCTCAAGGACGCCAGGGCCAAGCTGGAGGAACTGGAGACAGCCCTGCAGAAAGCCAAGGCTGACCTGGCCCGGCAGCTCCGGGAATACCAGGAGCTCATGAACGTCAAGCTGGCCCTGGACATCGAGATCGCGACCTACAGGAAGCTGCTGGAGGGCGAGGAGAGCAGGTGGGAGCTCCCCCTGCAAACCAAATCATGTCCAAATCCAGAAATGTTCTCACCTTTGCCTTGCAAGGAACTGAAAGTGCCACCAAATCTTGCAGAGAAAACTCACCCCCATCCTACACAGTTACAGGGGGCATTCCAAATCCTCTTGGGTGCTCCCCATCAGACCCAGCCCCCCTTGGGTCTGTTTTCCAAGGTCCCTGGTGCCAAAATCTTGCTTGAAATTATCCTAAATAATGAGCCCTGACTTCTCCATCCTCTCTTTCTTCCAGGCTGGCTGGAGAAGGCCTTGGTGCCGTGAATATTTGTAAGTAGTTCATCTCACAAACAGTATATGACGTGATTCCTTGATTGTACCTGGAATTGAGGATAAGACAAGGAAGATGCAGCTTGTAGTTATCAGCACAAAAATTAATATAATTAGGTTTTGCTGCCTAATTTTTTCAGCCCTTTAGGTGGGACTAGGGACACCAAAGAGCCTGAGGCACATTTTCCTTGATCTTGATTTGAAAGGATTTGTACATTGAGATTGTCCCTTGGGAGACTCCGATGTCTGAGGCCAGGAAGAAAGGCTGGAGAATAAGATGTGTGAAATCCAGGCAGTAACAGACCGTCCGAGAAATAACTGGAATGTGTGAAACTAAAGCTTGAAGTTCCTTTGAACTCTTTCAAACAAACCCAGTGCCCCTGCTTGCCCTTCGCAGCCGTGGTCTCATCTGGGAGCAGCTGCAGAGGTGGGAACACGCTGGGGCTGGGCTCGGCTTTCAACAACGGGCTTGGACCGGGGGAAGCGGCACCGGCTCCAGCTGCCGGGCCGGGGGATTCGGCTCCGGAGCAGGAAGCAGCTCCAGCGTGAGGTTTGTGTCGAAAAGCACCACCCTGAAGAGCCACCGGAGCTGAGCCACTCACCTGGAGCAGGGGAGGGCGAGCAGCGCCGTCACCTGCCAGCACAAAGCCTGGAATCATCTCAAAATCCCCGCTTGTCACTTTGCCATTAAGGAAAAACCCTCCCAGCGCTATTTCTCGGCTTGGGAGCGATCCCTCCCCCAGCTGGCCAGTGCAGCTTGTCAGTGATTAATCAGCTGTCTCATTAACGAGTCTCATTAACGTCAGGGCTCAGCTAGCACCTTCCCAGTGCCCCGGTGCCAATCCAGAGGAGGGGCAAGAATTCGGTTTACCTCTGGTCCATGGAAGCAGGAGCCTGTTCCTTCACCTGCTCCGGGAGAGTTGAGCCCGTGGTGCTCCCTCCCCGCTACCCCTCCCTCACTCCCCACATTCCTAAGGAATTGAAAACAAAACGTCTTCCCACGGGCAGTTTCTCCATTCCCCAGTTCCTCTGGCGTTGCCGGCTCACTCCAGGGCTCTCCTGCTCTACCTACATCTGAAAATTCAGCCTTAATTTTCCGTAGGTGAAAGGGCTCTCTCTAATGTCCAATTAGTTCCTCACCCACCCAGAAGGGATAATTTCAAGCCCAAAGCCCATGTGACCCACAGGTGTCCCAGCAGAAAGTCATTCCCCTTCCCAGAAGCTGGAGACGGGTTAGAAACCCAGTGGGGGAAAAAAAGGAAGAAGGAACAACAATTGTTGAACCCAAACCATAAATTTTACATAACTTGGAAAAACATCTCTGGTTTAGCTTCTTTTTTTTTTTTTTTTTCTTTTTCCTTCTCTTTTTATGGGAAGTGGAGGGAGGCAAAGAAGAGGGTTGGGAAATTCTGTGCCAAAATGTAACCAGCTCGTTCCTCCCATTTTCTGCTCCTGCTGAACTTTTTATATGGATTTTATGAAATTTCTTCAATAAACTGCAATCAAACCACGAGCAGTGTGGGGTTTCTGTGCCACCACGGAATCCCCCTACAAGTGTCATTTTAGAGTCATTTTAGAAGATTTGGTCTCATCACCGGCTGTTGCTCAGAGCCTTCCCATCCCCTGCTCCTCCCTGTCTGTGTCCTGAGAGGAGGGGGAGCACTGGAGCATCGGGAGAGGGATCCCAAAGCAGCACCTTGGCAGGTTTTCCACGTTTAACAGCCACAGAGCCCAGAAGGTGGGGCTGCTTTCACCTGGCCAGAAACACCACCACCCCAACCAGCCAAAGAGCAGAAAGACAGTTTGGGATCAAAAGTTGTTCCCCAGAAGCATCTCCCTCTGTTGTGGACTGAGAGCGCTTCAGGCAGCCCCTGGAGATGCCAGAACAGCAGGAATGCTCCAAGGGGGTTTAAAACCAAGGAAGATGGATCCCATGGATCAGAGCTAAACTTTTGGAAAGGCTCATTCCAGACGAAGGAAAGCAGTTGGGCTTTATCTCCATCCCCTCTCTGGAGCGGCTGGCAGAGCCACCAGGCCAGGAGTTACCAAGGATGTGATTCCAGGGCAGGGAGAAGCTCCTGAGCCAAGGTTTGGGCTGGGTCAGCCCGGCTGGAGGTGCCGAGATCAGCCCAGCTCCACAATTAAACACCCGGAGACAACGAGCCAACCCCGCTCCTTCCACTTCCCAGGAGATGCCAACTCTCCCAGGCACCCAGGGCCCAACCAGGAAAATGCTGAGCTCTCTGAGCTCCTTTTAGGCTGGATCCCAAAAAACGTGCTCAACTCTCAGAACTCCCACACAGCTTCACCCTAAAACATCAGTGCCTTTTGGGGCTGCGTGCAGGAACTTCTCCTCCATGGAGCAGAACACGTTCCCAGGCCATGGGAATGCCAAGAAAATCACATAAAAGCACCTTTAGAAGAGGGATTTCCAGGGCTAAGCCTTATCCCATTGCAGCCAAAGGAATTAAGAGTGTTCCCACCCATGGCACAGAGCCCTGTTGATATTCCAGCAAGGGGGGGACTGAAAATCACCTATTTCATTTCCACAGGAAAGATTTACCTGCCTTTCCTGCATTTTCGTCCCTCTGAACCCACCTCTTCCACTGAAAAATAAATACATGCACAGTCCAAACTCACAGGGATTTGCCCAACAATTCCAGCTGAAAGAATGCCCAGGTCTGGTTTTCCTGGCAGCAATTCCCCGTGGAAGACACTTCTGCAGGTGATGAGAGGTGTCACTCTGTAGAACGGATCTCAGCTGATTTTGGGATGGCAAAGGCTGCACAAGGATCAGGATCTGCTCCAGGTGCTCGTGGGTGACTTCCATCAGCAGCTGCTGGGGTTGGGCACTTGGAGGTGGAAGAGGGGGATTAGATTAATGTTCCTGTTTAATCATGGAATATCCTGAGCTGGAAGGGACCCAAAGGATCATCTGGTCCAGCTCCTGGCCCTGCCCAGGACAGTCCCAAGGATCCCACCATGTGCCTATGTTTAAGTTGAATGATGAGGAGCAAAGTGATGTTTTCTCCTCCTCTCACAGCCGTGAGGAGCAGCCCCCCCGCCCCAGGCCTGTGCAGAGGAGGAGTTTGTTGTGCTCTGAGCTCTGTAAACCAAACATAACATTTATTCCAGGCTTTTATGGAGAACAGCAGCCAATGTTGTCAGAAGGAAGGTGAGGCCTCTCCCTCTCCAGAGACTCTAGAGGGACCTAAAGGCCAACTTTTGGGCAGATTTTAATTAGAGTAGAATCCCACCTTCACTGGATCAACTTTAGCCGAGTGTGTTCATTTAGGATGTTTGGACACCCCAGCTGGCCCAAACCCTTCCTTCTCCTCTCTGTGTCCAGTGACATTTGTCATCTTCCTGAGAGGATAAGGGAGTAAAAGGCTTTAATAGCGTAGGAAAATGTGTGTCCTTGAAGAGAGCAGCCCTGGGAGTTTGTAACCTCATTATCTGCTGGCATTAAACACTTTTCTCTTCCATTTCCCAAATCCTTTACATGCTCCAGGACATGGGTTGTGCCTCCGTGAGCAAAGCTGAGCTGAAAGCCAAGGTGGAGTGCCTCATCCAAGGGCACTGAAGAGTCTCGGTAAAGTGGTAGCAGCTTTTCCTTTGCTTTTCCTCCCTGCCAGGGCCTCTGTGGAATTGGGCTCCCACAACCCATCACTAAATCCCAGAGGTTTTTGGTGTTCCAAGCGCATGTCAGTCGATTGCTCTGGATTTCAAAGGTGTTACTCCTGCGCTGTTTGGGCAAGATCCCAAGGAATCTGTTCCGTCCTGATGGGGAAGAGAGATGCCTGGGGCTCCATTCTTCAGATTTCCAGATCTGAGTTCAAAAGGCTTTTTAAAGGTTGGTTTTCCCAGCCCCTGCCAGGTCTCCCTGTGTGCAACACATCCTCTGTCCACTCCTTGCTGCTGCTGAGTCACTCGTGTCCCCAGAAACAAAGGTTTGGCCTTAAAGCTCCAGATCCGGGACTGCAGCCCCAAAATCCCCCTGAAGGTTTGATCAGTGACTCATCTCCTCACTCTGTTTGTATTCCTCATGTTCCTGCTCTCCTCGATGTGAGGAACTGAGAGAAACCACTGGAATGCTGGCAGCTCCTTGAGCACAAAGACTGAACTGCGGAGGTGATCCAGAGACTGCCCAGAACAGGGAACCACCGAAGCCCAGGGAAGGTGACTCAGGACACTGAGGTGTCCATCGCAAGCCCAAGTTGTGGTTTTCCAAACCTCTTCCAGAGCATGGGAACAATAAAGGCAGTTCTGATGGGATTGGGTTGAGCTGCCCCTCTCAGGCTTGTGAGTAACCTGAGCACTGAGTAAAGGGTCTGCTACAGCCAATGGCTGAGCTACCACCAGCTGTAACATCAGTGAGGGCACAGCAGAGACCATCACCTCTGGAGCTGCGGCAAATCCCACCGACACCCCGCGTCCCAGGGTGTGACACTTTCCAAAGCATTTTCCAAAGCACTTTCCAGCATTTAATCCAGGCATTTGAGGACCCAAATGCCTCTCCAATCACAAGATCCTAAATCCCCAGGGTTTTCCCCAAATGGGAGACCTCCCATGAATGAAGATGAGGTTTTGTGCAGCCTCAGGTCTCATCCAACTGCAGGCTCAGCCACAGCTGTGTCCAGTGCCTTCGCCGCCCCAGCCAAGATGAATTGGAACATTCCCCATCCCTGGAAGTGTCCAAGGCCAGGTTGGATGGGGCCTGGAGTAAGCTGGGATAGTGGAAGGTGCCCATGGCAGGGGTGGAACAGGATGAGCTTTAAGGTCCCTCCTAACCCAAACCATTCCATGATTCCACAATTCTATTTGGCTTTACTCACTCAAAACATTTCAGGTTTGGGCGGGGTTTCTTTGGAGTCTATTCGACAACATTTCCAACACATTTCCCTGTTGCATTGGAGAAGCTGCAGCTTCACCCACTGCCCCCTTCTCCCCTGGGATCAGACCTCTGCAGACCCCTCCTCCCACAACCCCTCCCTGGGATTCCTGCCCCAAACCATTCCCAGGCATGGCTGTGTTGGTTGGCTCATCCAAAGCAGGAGTTCCTGAGAATGAAAATGTGGAGAAAGGAGCTGCAGCCAGAGCCCCAAAACACAACCAAAGTCTGGAGCAACACGAGGATTGAGGAGAACCATGAGGTTAGCTCAGGATCTTCTCCTGCCCAGATCCCCTCAGCATGTCCAAGAGCCGTGGAGCCGGAGCATCCAAGAGCTCCCAAATATCTCCAACAAAGCTGGGGATTGTGGCTCCAATCCCAACCAACCACGGGACAGGGAAGAGGAAAGAAACATGTGGAACAAAACCAAACCCTTCATCTGAAACTTCACCTTTCCCTACAAAACACCACCCTTCCACGCAGGGACATGGCTCCAACGCCATCTGGTCCTTCCAGGGACCCAACACGCGCAGGAGCAGCAGGAAGAACCCAATCCCAACACCACGATGAGGGCAAAAGGGAAGAGGGGAAGGCCCTACCCCAAATCAGGTGGGACCAAGCTTCAAGTGAGGGACAAGGAGATGCTGCTTTTCCAAGGATTTGGCCAATGAGGGTCCAGAAAAAGCCACCAATGTTCCAGGCATTGGTTTCAGTTTCAACTAATCAGCAATTTCCTCAAATTAATGAACATGTTGGAAAACACCCCGATCAGCAACTTGCAGGAAAACCATCTTGCAAAATAGATTTGGCCCTGCAGATGTTTCCCAGCATTAAAACGCAGCGTTCTACATTTTTCTAGGTAGAACCAACAACAAAATGGTCATTTACCCTTAACCTGCCAGTCAGACTTTCTTAATTCCCAGGAAATTCACATTTATTGCTGAGAGTTTTATTAACCAGTAGGTTGAGTCACTCTCTCCTTCAAATCTCTCTCGAAAGCAGAGGGATCAGCAAAAAATTAGGATCTCCTTGGATAAAAAGCATTTTACACCTTCAAAGTCTCAATTTCAGTTTACCCAACCAGTAAAAAAGGGGAATTTTCACCTGAAAATAATTCACCTGACCCAAATTCCCTAATTTTTGTTGTCCTGACACAAGGCCTAACTATGGCCCCTGTGTTTTTAAAGCATTCCTCAAACCTGAATGGGACAGACCAGGTGCTGCTCTGGCTGCCAAGCACAATAAATGTTAATTAGTCCCCATTCTTTGCATCACAAACATTTTGTGGAAGTTTCATGCAGCCTCGCCCTGTTTTCCACATAAATAAAAGGAAAAGGTGCCCTGCAGAGGGAACTGCACCCAGGAATCTGCTGCCAGCACCAACCCCTCTCCCAGCACTCACCATGTCCTGCTGCTCCTACTGCACCAGCTCCGGCCATGCCGAAAGGAATTTTGTCTCTTCCTCTGTAGCTCTTCCCAGGAACTGGTGCGCCTTCAGCACTGCCCTGTGTCCCTGGGGTGCTCTGGGCTGTTCCAGCAGCAGAAGCTGTGATGGTCCATGGTCCGGGCCCAGAAGGGCTGGTGGAAGTTGTCCTTCTCCAAGACGTGGACATGGTTTTGGTGCAGCCAGAGCAGGGTTCGGTTACAGCAGTGCCAACTTTGGTTCCAGGCTGGGCGGAGCCTCCCAGCCCTGCACCATTGCCCCCATCACCATCGCCCCATCACCATCA